>NC_142011.1:80929004-80946504 GCF_049901735.1 Notechis scutatus
TGCTTTATTTAAACTAAATTTGTATATCAGTGATTGCATGACCTCTGTAGATGCCCTACATTAAATAAATAAATAACAAGATAATAAGTTATTAAATATACACATCAGTTATCCATCTATGTCTGAATATCCTCCTGCCAATAGTTGCATAAATCTATTAACAGCTTATGAAAAAAAATTAGATCTCCCATTTTTTTCTGCATAATGCAAGTTAAAATGTATTTACAAGCTTTCTGGTAAAAAGTATGGCTCCTTATTATTTCTTGTCCATGCACACACACTCTTGAGGGCAAAATTTGTGGACAACACTGGATAGCATCTAATATTACATGACTGCAGCAAGAAATTAGGTCACCAAGGTTGTCTTTATAATTAAGGTTATCATTTTGCTGTGCAATTCTTAATTAATTTCAGGATTTAGGCTAAGATAAAAAAAAAGGCAGGAAAGAGGCTGAGGGGTTTACAAAATAAACAGAAGCCTGAGAGAATCAAAAACATCTATGATTCAGTGTTTATATTGGGCTAATGACATCGAAAACAAATCTCTCTTGAAATACCATCTAAAGGGTAGAGAGTGATGGCTTTTGGAGGTGCAGCTATGTAAGCTGTGTAAGCAGAATAGCCTATCTGTAGTGAAATGCAGTACAAGTAGTCCTTGACTTACAACCATTTGATTAGGGACCATCTGAAGTTACAAAAGCACTGGAAAAAATGTGACTTGTGACCATTTTTCACACAACCCATTGCAGCATCCTTGTGGTCACATGATCAAAATTCAGACACTAGGCAACTGGCCTGTATTTATGACGGTTGCAGTGTCCGGTGGTCCTGTGGTCATTTTTGCATCTTTCCAACAAGCAAAGTCAATGGGGAAGCCACATTCACTGTTAAGAGCCGTGGGGTGGCGCAGTGGTTAGAATGCAGTTCTTCAGGCTAACTCACTGCTCACTCCAGGAGTTCGATTCTGAGTGGCTCAAGGTTGACTGAACCATCCATCCTTTTGAGGTTGGTAAAATAAGGACCCAGATTGTTGGGGGCAATATGCTGACTCTGTAAACTGCTTAGAGAAGGCTGTAAAGCACTGCAAAGTGGTATATAAGTCTAAGTGCTATTGCTGTTGCTATGACTGGATGAACTCTGGTGAGAGCAGGATTAGGCAGTACTTGATCCTTGCTCTCCTTGACCTCTCAGTGGTTTTCAGTATGATCAATCATGGTATCCTTTTGGACCAGCTATGGGAGCTGGGGCTGGGGAGCACAGTATTGTGCTGGTTCAGCTCCTTTGTCCAAGGCCGGTCCCAACTGCTGTTAATAGGAACAGCGAGAGGTCAATCCCTCATCCACTGCTTTCCAGGGTACCACAGGGCTCAGTACTTTCTCCACTCCTTTCTAATATCTCCATGAAGCCGCTAGGTGAGATCATCTGACACCATGGGATGAGATATCATCAGCATGCTGATGACACACATCTCTATATCTTCATCCAACTGGTGATCCAAGCGATGCTCTGACTGCCCTTTCTCAATGTCCAAAACAGTGGTGGGATTCAAATATTGTTGCCACCGGTTCGGTGGGCATGGCTTGGTGGATGTGCTTTGCACACATGTGCACACTAGCACACAAAACACACACTTTGTGCAGGCGCAGAGATGTTCTAACTTGCCTCCTGCAAGTCTGCACGATCTCCCAGTCGCTTCAGCAGCTGTCACACAGCACTCTTCTGTGCTGCGCAAAGCAGCTACACTTCAAATTCAGCGGATAAAAGTGAGTATGGGAGCCTGGGTGGGCGGGTGGGCCCAACAGCATAGCCAGCAGAGCAGTGGAGAGAACTGGTTCAGTCTCCGCTGCTCATTGCTCCTACCGGCTCTCCAAAACCGGACAGAACCGGTCGAATACCACCACTGGTCCAAAGGCTTTAATGGTCTGGGTGGTAGACAACAGACTTCAGCTGAACCTAGCCAAGACAAAATGGCTGTGGGTACAAAGGACTTCTGGATCTGGTGGTTTATCATCATTAACTCTGGATGGGGTTGTACTATCCCAGGCAGATCCAGTGCAAAACTTAGGGGTCATCCTAGATTCACAACTCCTGCTCAAATAGCAGGTGGTAGTTGTGGCGAGGAAGGCCTTTGCATAACTTCACATTGTGCACACCAGTTGTGCCCTTACTCAGGGGTGGGATTCTACCAGTTCTCACCTATTTGCCAGAACCGGTTGTTAACTTTCTAAGCAGTTTGGAGAACCGGTTGTTAGAAGAAATTACTGGCCTAATCCTGTAAGGAAGGCAGGAAGGAAACATTCTGGTGTTGCTTACAGAAAATGCCTCTCCCTTAACTCTAATTACATTCTTGGCAGGACTAGACTTCCTGTCTCTGGAACGTCTCTGGAGCTTCCCCCCCCCTCCTTTGCTGGTACTTTGCTTGTGTGGAGTGACCATTCAAAGTTACAATGGCATTGAAAAAAGTGACTTATGACCATTTTTCACACTTACGACTGTTGCAGCATCCCCACAGCCATGAGAGGCCAGGCGAGGAGATGCGTGCTTCAATGTGAGTGATATTGAGTTGGCCACAATAACATGAACGCTAAGCCACGTCCACCCAGTCACATGACCACCTAAGCCACACCCACCACCTAAGCCATGCCCACAGAACCAGTTGTTAAACATTTGAATCCCACCCCTGCCCTTACCTAGATCCTGAGGTCCTGTGCATGGTCACTCATGCCCTAGTCCATGCCTAGTCCACCCATGCCCTTTCCTGGCTGGATTACTGCAATGTGCTGTACATAAGGCTACCCTTGAAGAGTATTCAGAAGCTGCAGCCAGGGAAGAATGCAGCTGTGCACACAGTCCTGGGAGCTCCCAGGACTGCACATATAACACTGCTACTGCAGGAGCTGCACTGGTTACCAATTTGGTCCCAGATCCAATTCAAGGTGTCGGTCATTTCTTTTAAAGCCCTACATGACATGGTTCCAGGATATCTGAGGAGCTGTTTCTCCATGATGTTACAAGCCCATCCCACTCATGCCAGCGGAAAAGGCCTGCTACAGATCCCATTTGCTAAGGAATTGAAGTAGGTGGAATTAAGGAGAAGAGCCTTTACTTCTGTGGCCCCATTCCTGTGGAACATTCTACCACTGGAGGTGAGGTCTGCTGCCTCCATTTTGGCCTTTGGATATCAAGGCCTTCCAATTAGCCTGGGGTTCTGAAGGGGGCATTCACTGCTGGAGGTAGCTGACGGGGTAAGAAGATTTCATCCCCATCCCATTTGTTTCTTGGTTCCTGTAGGCATGGTTTTAGCACAATTTTTAATCTTTTAATGTTGACGTAGAACAGGGCTGTCAATCTCAATTTCACTGAGGGCTGCATCAAGGTCATGGGGATCTGGGGGTGTGGCTGGGGTGATCATGGCCAGCTGGATGTCACTCGTGTCATGGTTGCTTGTGGTAGCCCGGGTGGGCCTAGGGAGATCCACTGTCTCCAGTGGAGGAAGGCAAGACAGGGAGAGCACCAAATCCTTGTCCTCCAGAGAGCCTCACTGTCCCTCTCAGGCTATGTGGAGGACCTCTGTATGGGGGTGCAGGCTGTCCAGAATCCTAGGCAGTGGAGGGTAAGCGCCCAGCCTGGTCCTCAAGCTCCCAAGGCACCGGGACCCCATAGCTCAGCCAAGCCCAGCTCCGCTTCCCTCAGGTAGCTGTGCCTACCTCCTCCTCAAGGCTGCTGCTGCTCTCCTTGGTTGTGCTCATGGTATGCGGGAGGACAAAGCCCACTCCTTCTCCACACAAGGAGACCTGGCTCTGTAACCAAAGCATCCTCAGTGATAGGATGTGAGAGGTCAAAAGGAAGAGACAAGGGGATGGCAAAAGGGCATCAGGGCTGCTGGTGGCCAAGTGCTAAGGCAGGACTTCACTCAGACCCTCCCCCCCACTATAATCTCCTTCCTTCCTTCCTTCCTTCCTTCCTTCCTTCCTTCCTTCCTTCCTTCCTTCCTTCCTTCCCTTCCCTTCCCTTCCCTTCCCTCCCTCCCCTCCCTCCCTCCCTCCCCTCCCTTTCCTTCTTTTTCCTTCCTTACTCTCTCCATGTTTCTTTCTTTTTCTTTGTCTTTCCTCTTTCCCTTTCTCCTTTCTGTCCCATCTTGGATGCTCAAACGCAAAAGGGGAAACATTTCTCGACACCTCCTGGCTTTGTGATCAAATGCCACGTTTGCTAGTAGTTTATTTTGCTAGCACAGTGAAAACGGAGCTCTGTTTTCGCTGGCAGAGCACTGCAGGAGGCCATTGAAGCCAAAAACGGAGCCCGGGAGGGCTGCACGTGGCCCTTCTGAGTTCTGTTTTCGCTGGCAGAGGCACCATGGGCGGGTCCTACACTGTTTCCAGGGTGGCCCTGCAGGCCAGATCTAAGCACCAGATCCTGCCCACTGGCCTTGAGTTTGACACCTCTGGCACTGAACTTTAATACATAAAGAAATACTAAGTTAATAACTACAGTGATTCATGTAACAGCTGTGGCATGAAAAGTCATAAAGTGCGACAAAACTTGCTTCTTGCTTAGCAACAGAAATTTTGAGCTCAATTGTGGTCATAAGTCAATGATTATCTCTATGCACCTCATTGAATAGTAGCATCTAGCCAAGCACATATTTGGGGGCGTAAGTAGGGTAAGCTTGGTTAGTACTTGGTTAGACGACCTCCCCAAAATATCAGGCTGGGAAGCATGTGCATAGTTGTGTTTGATTCAAATAAGTCTTTATTTTTACTTCACCATCTGGGATCATACATTCTCTCAATCAGATTTTGGCTTACCACATATAGTTGAATTTTGGCAATTCTCCCTTGGCCTTGGAAGGAGGAGATCCATAATGACTCCTAGTTTCAATCTTATCCCTAATATAAGGCTCAGTGGGCCGCGTATATCAAGTATTAGTATTATAATTAACATTTGCTAGACCAATACTTGAATACAGCTCATCAGTCTGGAATCCGCATTACATAGCGGATATTAATACAGTCGAGAAAGTCCAGAAATATTTCACAAGAAGAGTTCTCCACTCCTCTACTTGTAGCAGAATACATTATGCCACCAGACTTGAAATTTTAGACCTAGACAACCTAGAACTACGCTGCCTTCAGTCCGATCTTAGTATAGTACATAAAATTATCTACTGCAATGTCCTACCTGTCAACGAATACTTCAGCTTCAACCACAACAATACAAGAGCACACAATAGATACAAACTCAAGGTAAACTGCACCAAACTTGATTGCAGGAAATACAACAGAGTGGTCAATGTCTGGAATACTCTACCTGACTCTGTGGTTTCTTCCCCAAACCCCAAAAACTTTAACCTTAGACTGTCTTCTATTGACCTCACCCCTTTCTGTAGGGGGCGTGCATAAGTGCACCAACGTGCCTACCGTCCCTGTCCTATTGTTTCTTTCTTATTCGTATCTATTTCATGTATTCATAACCATGCTTATACTTATACCTATTATCTAATACTTGCTCAACAAATAAATAGATAGATAGATAGATAGATAGATAGATAGATAGATAGATAGATAGTAGGGGAAGGGGCCTTGCTAACCTGCAGCAACGGAGAGTTTTGGGGAAATCATCTTTACCTAACTCAACTGTTGCTATCTTGACAATGTGAGTCTCTCTGTGAATAGAATGGTTATTTGTTTTAACTTGATTTCATGTCTAGGTAGCTTAGAGGATGGGATATATGCTTAGTTTTGATACTAAATCCTGTATTCAATTTTCCTCCCCGAAATGGGGCATACCTACTTCTTATGAGTCAGCTGCATTTGCTCAGTCCTCTGGACATTAGTGCTAGTTTACTACAAAGTGTATGCGGGTATTTGCGTGCATGTATGTTTTTGTATGGTTATGGCCAAGGGAAGCACATAAATCTCTTTAAATTCTGATGCAAAATTTAGAGCTACTGAAAGTGATGGCTGTGATCCACCAAAACATATACATATGCCAGTTCTTATGGCCACCTATGAACTATAAAGAGCAAGCAGCAACTGATAATGGGGAAAACCATGTATTTCCTTTTGGTATTTAATTGCAGCATACATTGCATGCTGGGCAAAAAAAATCTGAATTGCACCCAAGGAATTAGGAAACAAAAGGGCTTTGTTTTTCGGTGTAACTACAAAAGCTGGACAGTAGCAAATGCTAGGTAATCTGTGACATGAATATGAAATGGTCCAAATCTGTGACCACGCAAACAATTGTGGTGCTTTTATGCAAAACCTCAAAGGCTTTCTGATTATTGTTACAAGCCTCCTATTGAGTGCTCAACATCATCTGCGCCAAATCAGTTTATGACCTTGTACTAACAGCCCATTTGAATGGAACATAGCTAGCTAGGAATTAGGGTCCATGGCATATTTTTGAATTAAAATTCCTGCTTTCCTTCTTTTGAAAGCTTGGGGAAAAAATCCTTGCAAATGAGCTACTATTCGTATTTGTTGTTTTACAGGGAATGTTTGCAGGATTATGTAAATGAAATGGATTGTACCTTCAATTACATCTAAACAGGAAATAATTTTCTCTTTAATGGTGGTGGCTCAAAATATGCTGAAACCTTATTCAGCTAATAAGCCTATTTAGTAGTGGTCACTGTTAAATACGCAAAATTATAGTCCACACTGTCCTTTATTTTGAGATGAATCAACTAGAACAATTTTCTTATTCTATTAAAAGTGAAGTCTGGTAGAAATCATTGCAGATCTTTTAAGATTTTTGAATCAACTTCCAAACTTTAGGAAGAATCCAAGTACTAACCAAGCTTACCCTACTTACGCTCCAAAATATGTGCTTGGCTAGATGCTGCTATCCAATGAGATGCATAGAGATAGTCATTGACTTATTACCATAATAGACATGAGAGTAGGACAGAAATGACAGAGGCAACAAGATGTCCATATACTTCATGAAGTTCAACGTTTTGGACCATGGATGGACTTGGGAGTTTCAAGAATCCCCTGAAATCACCCTACGATTTTTGCAAACCTCTACTGTTTTCTGGTGTGAGTTTTCTCTCTGCTACATCAATCTCCTTGCAGCAATTTTTCAGAAACAATGGACACACTTAATCCTGCATTTCTTCTGAAAAGCTGAACAAACATGTCCCTTGCTCTTTCTAACTTCAGGACCATGTGAAGTTTGTTCTGTCCTATTTCCTGATCAAGTTTGTGCCTCTTCCGAGTTAATATTTTTGGGGAAAATATGTATGTTTTTTACATTCTTACCACACTGCAAAATGTGACATGTGAAAACCAAAAGATAATTGCATTCTCATTTGAGCGTTAGATCAGGAAGTGTGAATTAGGTCAGTTTGAATTAAAATCCAAATTAAACATATGTCTTTATCTTCAGTAAGACTATCAGAGGAAAATATTACACAAAATGCTGGCCATGAGCATTGCATTTCTGGGCCATGTTTCTTTACAGCAATAAGATCCAATATGGAAGGCCAATTTGAAGACACGCACCAGGTATTTGAAATCACGATGGACAAAATACTCCATGTTCCAAGTGGAGCCAACTGGGAAATCCAGCACTTGAAAGAAATGGATACAAGGTACAAAATGGCCAGTTGGAAGAAACCTTTTTTACCAGCTTGGATAGTTGATCCAGCTAACCCAGTATCTAGATTGCAGCAGTTCTCCAAGTTCTAAAGCAACCAATCATTCTATCCCCTCCCATACACCATCCTTTTCTAACTTAAGCAAGTAATTTTCTAGTAACCAATAATATAAAAACCTGGGTACTTCTCTAGAATACGGAAAATGAATATGTACTAGAATTATTTGGAAAGACAGCAAAGACAGTCTTAGTTCCCATCAAGTGGCATTGTCTATTAACTTTTGTTGTGGCTCAATCCTTACTTACCTCAATTATTTGGAGTCGATAAAGGCTAAGCCCATTACACTGATCCAAAGCAAAATTCTGAAGAAGGATTAGAAGTAGACATAGGATGTCTTTGGGCACCCTACTGGTTACACAGTGTGGATGCAACTACAGTGCAGTCCATGTGGGAATTTCTGCCTTGGCATAAATATTAAAATTTGTTTATAGCAATAGCTAGTATACAGAACCAATACAGATCCTCTATGACAAAGGTAGCATGTAGCCGCATGTCATAGACAAGTCAAAGGGCCAACTTGCTAACCTTTTTTGAATAACTTCCCTATTTTTAACAAAAATTTCTACTTCTATCAACTGCCCTTTAACTTTTTTTATTGGCTCCCATTTTCATTTTGTCATTTTATTTCCTTTCTGTGTGAAGAATATAATGCTTAGTCTATATAGATTGTGAAAGAGTAAACAAGTAAATGTATATCTATCACACTTATAAAGAGTAAACAAGTAAGTGTACATTTATCAACTAACTGGCTAAGAGGCTAGTAGTAGCCTTCTTTGATAGCTACTACTGGAGGCACAGTCTTCTCTTGTACAGTGGGCCCAGAAACACAAATTATTGGCTTCTTACAAAGGCCATCAAAAATGCTTTGTACTAAATGGCGGAGAAGGAATGAGCTGAAGAGCTGGCTAGAATTAAGACATCATCTTTTGCTAGTTTGTCACTCATCTTATGAAACTGTTTTGTGTTTTGTGGTGACTGAAAGAAAAAAAAAATGAAATGATAGACAGCTTTTAAAATAGTGTAAATATGTTCTCCCCCAAGTTGAATAGTTGATCAGTAGGATCAGGAGAAAGACTGTCTACCCATCTGCTTTCTTTCCATAAATTTTCTATTTATGTGGGATTTTCCCTCCCACAAGGAAGTATCCAGAACTGACATCCCTAAATGCATTCCAAACATGATATTGAGTTCAACCATCCTGGCATCTTATTTCTACCCAGTGTTGCTATATGTGGACCAGGTCCAAGTTTCCTCAGCCCAGGAAGATAAAGATCTGCTTGGGAGAATCTAAGGTTTGCTTAAAAATATTGTATCTTGCCTTTTCAATATAGCTTTATGAGTAGTTGTGAAATGTAATTCTAAAAGCATATTTGCATACAGAACATGAGAAAGCCATCAGTGGAAATAGCATCATTGCTACCTTTTCTCTCCAATTCAATGGGGCTTAAATTCAGGGAAGAGTAGATTTGTTGATGCGTTGATTTGTTGCATATATCAGAATAACAGCATCCATTTCCCTTCATTTTCCAACATAAATATTCAAGATGTAGATAGTCTAGGCACTGATGATAATTTATATATATAATTTATATTTATATAGGGTTCAAGGAGATTGAAATAGCAAGTTCTTCATTTCAGCACAGAACTAACCCATAGGTTATTCTAATTGCAGCGGATGCTTCAAGCCAGACAATGCAACAGAGAAGAGACAGTACTCGTCATGTATTACACAATTAGATATTGTTTCTTACGACACTAGTATCATCAAGCATCTCTTGGTCCACACTGAGCTTGATCTTACTTTTATCTCTTAACTGAGAATAAAAGCAAATGCAATGCATTATTTTTTAGACTAAATCTAGTTTCATTTCATTTGCATCTGAATCTGTGTATATTATTCTACACTTTTTCCTCCTCTTCTCCTCCTCCTCCTCCTCCTCTCCCCCTTTCTCTCTCTTACACACACAGGCATATGCACAAATACAACATGGTAAATCCTGCATTCTTACTATGCCTGCCTTATTTGCTGCCACATTAAGCACTTGTTGAGATGGGCAGCCATACAAATTGAATAAATAAATATAAATTTTATATGTATCTTATTACCAAGCAAAACATATTGAAGAATGTAGGCACAGTTATAAACCATCCTAGAACTTTTTTTAAAAACAGCATTATGAAAGTGGCAGCTTGTCTAACAGTGGGGTTTTTCTTGGAAATAATTACAAGTTTCCACTGGAATAATTCCTCTTCATACTGCTTTAATGAAATCTTTTTAAAAAGAAAAGATAAAGATTATATCTAATCCTTATTTATATCGTCATCCTCATCCTCACTTGGAAGTATTTACTTTGGAATAAACATCTTGGCATTCAACTGTCAGTGACCTAATAGCAAATAAAATAAAGAAAAATGAAATGCTAAAAATTAAGATGTCCCAACTTCAACTCCTGTTGGTCACTTTCATGGATTATCTTAGTTCATTATTTTTAGTAAAGCAGCAGCAGTAGGGCTACAGGTTCCAGGTACTGATGTAGTATTTGGAAAGAGTTTATGCTGTGCTTTTAAATATTCTAAGCTTTTCACAAGATCAGAAGGTTAGTAAGTTTTAGATATCAGCAGGTTTGGTGCTCTGAAGACCTGCTATGAAACTGGTGTGTTTTGCAAGTAAAGCAAGTTGACCTGGTGTATATATGAGAGTAGGAACAAAACCAAACTCTAACATAACTAATGAAATTCTGCGGAAATACTTTAATGCTGAAATAACTTCCAATATAATCAGCCAGCTTCTACAGAGGAATAGGAAAAGGCGGATGAAGAGGTACCAATTTTAGGTTTGAGTGTTCACACTTTGCTTTCCCAAGTCATAGAAAGTGAATCAATCAAACACTCAAAACCCTATAGGCTTGATATCCAAAGGGCTGGAAATCTAAATAGGATTCAGATATTATTTAAAAGTTGCAGATGGCCTTTTTCCCATTGTAAGAGAGATATAACTTGACAATAATCTATTCCACTGGGCGATTGTTTCCCACTATTTTAGAGCTAGTCGAAAGTGCTATAAATATGGAAGAAAAGAAAGAGAAGTGGGGGGAAAGATTTGCTGGATATGGAAAATGTAAAAGCTGAAGAAAGTCTTTGCTGAGGGCCATATAAAGGTGGCATGCAATATATGTCTAAACAGAATGCAGAAAAGTTGTGTTTTATGTATCCACGAATGGAGAATTTTTTTCCAGCAGGCAAAAAGGCAGAAGGCTTCTGCCTGGAGGCCTGATTTTTCTTCCCTCCTCCCTTTTAGTCAGCAGCTGGCAATGATAATTAACTCATTACTATTAATTTTTGCCAACTATTGTTGGGTGAGTGATGTTATTTTTCTAACTTTATTTTTAAAAATGGAAATAACACATATTAGGGGTTGGCAAATTCACAAAATGAATACATAAAAAAGCAGAAACATAGGCACTGAAGTCAACATATTCAAACATCTACCCAGAGGGAATTCATTGCTTTTTGAATTATTGCATTGCAACCTATGATCAATGTAATAACATACACAGGGATAATGTTGGTTGAAACTGATGGGCAGGCATCATGATGGGCTTTGAAAACTTAGTTTTATGGTCATTCACACTACAGGTAGTCCTCGACTTATGACTACAATTGTTTCCAAAATTTATGTTGTTAAGTGAGATATTTGTGAAGTGAGTTTGGTCCCATTTTATGACCTTTCTAGCCACAGTTGTTAAGTGAATCACTGCAGTTATTAAGTTAGTAACAGGAATATGGTTTCCCCATTGACTTTGCTCGTCGGGTCACAAAAGCTGTTCACATTACTCCAGGACACTGCAACTGTCCTGACCAAGGCTTCCGAGACCGTAATTACGCACATGCTTATTTTAAAACAAATCTTGGTTATTGCAACACTGGGAATAATTATCTTCATTCCCAGCCCGTAATGAATCTCAAAAAGTCCCTTGAGATAAGCATCCACCTTTCTTTCCTGTGAAGTGCTGCCAATAACAGAAGTGTCAAATGAACTAGAAAAAAAACCAACCAATGTACAAAGAGCTTCAAGAATGAATCTGAACTGAATGAACGACTTTTCTTCCTGCAAAGGTTTCATCATCTTTGCCTATCCTTTATACCTGATGGGAGGGGCAATCACCTCCCAGCCTTACTCCCAAGTCGCCCCTTTTGTTTCAGCTGCTCTCGTCTTCTAGCAGCTCTGCGCACACGCACACTGTTCCAGGCTTCCCTGGGTCCTCTGCCTTGCTGCTGCCAGACTCTGGAGGCTCTGGAGGCAGCACCCCACTCCCAGATGGTCCTAGTCCCCTCTCTGCATCGGACACAGGACCCTTGTCCAAGTCCTCTCCAGACTCCCTGTCTGGTCCCCGTTCTTTCCCACTATCCGATTCTGCTGCCGGCTTCACCAGCTGCTGGCGAACCACAACAGCAACCATCATAAATATGAACCAGTTGGCAAGCATCCAAATTTTGATCACATGACCACAATGATGCTACAACGGTTGTGTGACTTTTTTCAGTGCCATCGTAACTTTGAATGGTTACTAAGCTGTTATAAGTCGAGGTCTATCTTTAGTTGTAAAATTAGAGAAGGGACAAAGACTGCCCAATCCACATCTTCATCATAAAGAGCAATCCAAAATCAGTTGTTACTATAAGCAATATGTGTTTCTATATTTATCATTTTCAACTGAAAGTGTGGAGATTAAGGGTGGGATAAATGGGCAAGATCCTGTTTGTTAAATATAAGGATGAATATACTATGTGAGATTATTTTCTGTGAAATTCTGTTCGATGTTGCAGTGATAAAAATGATATTTCCATAACCTTAACTTCTAAGAGTGCTAAAAAATTTACGAAACTACCAAAACTATGCTGAAAGTATTCACTTTTTAAAGGTAATAATAAACTTCTTCGTCATTTTGATAAGCCTCTTTTTTTAACCACGATTGTTTCATTGCTGTTGCTGATTTCTCCAAAAATATTGTATATATTTAGAAAGGATCATGACATTATATGATCTCATTCTGAAGTTAATCAGACAAACACTATTCCTTTTTGTTTGACCTTGTGTTTATTATTTAGTAGAATTAAACAGCTAACAAGCCAAACAATAATATGAGTTAATAACTTGGGGGGAGGGGGTTGGCTGGGAATACCTCTTTCTTATATCTGAGAAACAAAGTGTGTGTGTGTGTGTGTGTGTGTGTGTGTGTAGATTCATAACTGGTTGTAGATAGCACAAAACAATACTCCAGATACTCCACTGTACTTTGGGATCACAGAAGAGAAGGCAGCCTCTTTTTTTTCAAGCTACTTTCCAAGGGCAACCAAGTAGTAACTCCTTCATACTGCTATGGCTCTTGTCCTAGGTTAGGGAAACCTTACAGCAGTATAGTCCAAGGGATCCAGTTTTATCTCTTGGTTTATTTGGCCCTTACATTGCAACCTATCACTTAAACAAGGAACAGAGTCAATTTCACTTCGGTGAAACTTCCATCGATGCATTGTTCATTCAGGAAATAAAGTGATTTTTCACTCCAGATCCTGTGGCTCAGCCACATTTTGACATGCAGCCAAGCCAAATGGTATTCATGACTGTTTTTGTCATATAGAGGTAGTGTAATTGTACATGTTTCTCCCTTACAGTGATATAGTTTGTTCCTTTATTATCTGTAATATTAAATAAGATAATATATCATAGTCATGTGGTTCACATAAATCAACCTTCATGCCTTCTGAAAGCAACACACATGACTTGAACAAGACAGAAAAGAGATGATCAGCCGTGCTGATAGGATTCCAGTTAACAATGTTGCCAGAAGCCAAAGTGTTCACATCATACAGTACTAATGGCACTTTAGCGCATGAAAAACCCATGATTAAAAATCCACTGCTGATATGGGTTTGCTTATTTGCTGAACTCTGCACTCATTACTTTGGAGAAAGAGTTAATGATACGATATACTTCAGAGAAGAGTGCAGGGTCCATTTTAAGAGTAAATATAATGAATCTTTTGACGTCTTAAAAACGAACAAAATAAAACTTTCATGGATGACAATCTACTTCATCTGAGGCATGGAGTATTAAAAGCGCATTACACGCGTACAGCTTTTTTCCAGACATCTAATGTTTTGATCTATGAAAACTTATCATTTTCTCAATGTGTACTTGCAACCAGCTTTTTTTTCCCCCTGGAAGGATTAATGTAGAATTATTACAAGAACTTTAGAGATTATCCAACACAACCTCATGCCCACCTCAGGAATCCTCTACTATACATCCCCAGCATTTGTTCTCTTAGTGCACCATATGGAAGTCCACTTTGTACTCTTCCTTAGTCTGTTGCAGAGCTACTGATGTACATTTGCTGGGAACAATTGCTCAACCTAGTCCTGTAATGAAAGCATGATCCAGCGCAAGCTTTCCTATTTCCCTGATTAGAATCTCATGGGAGATTTTGTTGAATGGTTTGCTTAAGTCAAGGTACACTATGTCCAACATATTTCTGTTTTTTTTTTATTTTTTAAGTCAGATTGGTTTGGCATGATTTATTCTTAATAAAGGCGGCCTTTCCCTCCCTGCCAAGAATTGCATTCTTTTCTAAATGGTCACTAACTTGACGGTTTAATAATCTCTTCCAGATTTTTTTGCCTGGTATTGATGTCAAGCTAACCGGCCTGTAGTTACATGGGTCCTCTCCCCGCTCCTTTTTTTCGCAGATATAGACCCAGCATTGCCCTTCTCCAGTCCTCTGGCCCTGTGCTCATCCTCTCCTTTCTCAACAAAGATCACCAAAGGGATTTCTTAGATAATACCCACAAATTCTTCTCAGGGGTAATTAGTCTGTCCCTGGAGACTTTTAACTCTTTCAGGGTTGCCCAGTCTTCCTTAATCATCTACTTGGTCATGTTGAGTCTTTGGGTCAATTGTTCTACTTTGATCCAATTTGAATTTAGGTCCTCTTCAGGGGGGAAGACCAAAGATTTACCTCCTGCCTATCAATTATTGTACTATGGCACCAGTGGTTCAAATTTTTTTTACTACTGGTTCTGTGGGTGTGGCCTGGTATATAGCCTGGTAGGGAAAGGATACTGCAAAATCTCCATTCACTCTCCACTCCAGAGGGAAGGTTACTGCAAAATCCCATTCCCTTCCCACCCCACTAACCTGCTTTCCAGTTCCATTCTCCCGTGTAGGGCAACAAAAGAAGACCCAGACGATCAGCTGGGACTCAGGAGGCAGAGAATAGATGGGGCGGGGCCAATGGTATTTGCCGGTTCTCCGAACTACTCAAAATTTCCGCTACCGGTTTTCCAGAACTGGTCAGAACCTGGTAAATTCCACCTCTGTATGGCACCCCCAATCATAGGACCTTTTCTTTTTAACTTTTACTTTCATTTGATAGCCCACATTCCTTTTGGACTGTAGCTTTTAAGCAGATATTAGCAACTTCCTGGTAAATCTATGTGGTGATTATATCTTTTATTATGTACAGGTAGTTCTCAACTTGCAACAGTTCATTTAATGATTGTTCGAAGTTACAATGGTGCTGAGAAAATTTCAGATGCTCGGCAACTGGTTTGTATAAATGATGACTAAGGTCATGTGATCACCTTTTGTGATCTTCTGACAAGCAAAGTCAAACAGAAAGCCACATTCATTCAACCAAGTTAACAAACTGCAGTAATTCACTTAACAACTATGGCAAGAAAGTTTGTAAAATGGGGCAAAATCGACTTAACAAACATCTCGCTTAGCAACATAAATTTTCGGCTCAATTGTGGTGTTAAGTCGAAAGGTTAGCTGTATCTGATAATAACTACATTAAATGTTCCAGTTCTTATACATGTTCTTTTAACTTTAGCTCAGTTGAAAGCTTCCTATGCATCCACCCATTTCCTAAACTGCCCCATGTCCCACCCACCCTCTCATTAGAATGCCTGCCTCTCAGGAAATGCCAGAAACGATAAATGTTGACCCACATACAGTATTGTTTGTAGAAGATGGTCAGGAGTAATACAGTGATAGAGATGGTAGAGCATTCTTAAGTGTACAGAGGCTGTCATGGCTAGTTAACACAGCCATTTGATTTATAAATCATAGCATACATATTAATGTGCTGCATGAACCTAGACATTGTTTCAATAAACCATGGTTAACACCAATGGTCACAGCATGATGTATGAAGCAAATTACCAGAAAAAGACACGATCTGTGTGGTCGATAAAATCTTCACAGAATGGTTGATATTCAGTACAATCCTGATTCTACCACCCATTTTCATTGCTAAGGATGTTCTGAAAGTTCTGAAGATTTCTTATTTATTTAATAAATTTATATAGCTACCCATCTCAAATATATACAACTCTTGGCAGTTTACAATATTAAAATGATTTAAAAAATGTTTCTAGAGCAGAGGTGGGAAACTGATCCTCTTATGAAGTTCTGTTAATGTCAGCAGGATTTGTAGAGCCCCGGAGCCCATCTGTTGAATAATTACCTTGCTCATAAAAGATAAAGTATTTCTAATTGGATGTATTTCCAGAAGCTATTACTATATTTTACATAGAAGTGGAAAGGTTTGGATGATAGATGTGGAGCAATAGTGGCAAACGGGATCTAATCAAAAATTGGATTATTCTGGACTTGTCTTGAGGTCCTAATAACATCAATGCATGGGAATCAAAGCCCTATAGCAATAGCACTTAAACATATATCGCTTCATAGTGCTTTACAGCCCTCTCTAAGCAGTTTACAGAGTCAGCATATTGTCCCCAACAATCTGGCTCCTCATTTTACTGACCTCTGAAAGATGGAAGACTGAGTCAACTTTGAGCCGGTCAGGCTCGAACTCCTAGCAGTGAGCAGAGTTAGCCTGAAATACTGCATTGTAACCACTGTGCCATCATGGCTCTTATGTATTGACCTCAGTTATCTTTAAACACATATATGTCTTTCCTGTTGGATCTTTTCTGTGGAAATAAGATAAGAATGGATGGTTAAAAAAAGTTCAACTTCAAGGCATTGATATTTTAAGTAGCAGCTTCACGTTGAGTTGATCTTACCTTCATGCCATTTGTCCTTAGATAAAGGAAAGTGTATTAAATATGTACTCCTTTACAGTTTCCCCAACAACTGTTTACTTGTAAAGGTAGACAGTTCAGAAACTATCCTACTTAAGACTCAACGTTTTAATAGATATACTTAGAGTCCAAAGATTTCCCAACCCTTGTTACTCAATTCTAATTGAATAACTAGAATTTTCCAAGCATGACCAACTTTGCACTTTCCCAGTTGCTCAAAACTCTTCCAGAGAAAATTCTCTACAAATCTGTGTGTGTGTCTTTGGTATTGTATAGGCCTCCCTCTCCTTTGCCTATCTTTTCTAAATTCCTTTTTCCCCATCTCAAAGGGCACTACACACTTTTCTCTTTAGTGATTCTGCTTCTAGGTTTCCTACTTTTTAATGCCACAGACTGTACTGAGTCAAGTTTTCAACATGTCCCACTTATATCTGGCTATCCTGATAGCCATATAAGAGATAGTTAGATACCATAGGAAAAAAAATGATATCTCATATTCATCAAAGAAGACTGTTCACGAGCATTTTAGGTTTGCCAAATGCATTTTCCCATTCACTGGAATTTCATGAGTATTCCAAAACATCAAATAATCTTATCTGATCACCGCCAGAGGCTTCATCATCACTGCCATCTCTACAAAATCCCTTAGCACAGTGGAATATAGATAACTTTATTTACATATATTAATGTTCTGATCTTATGGATATGCATAGCTGGGGTGGTGCA
>NC_142011.1:85629004-85731504 GCF_049901735.1 Notechis scutatus
CAAATAAAACATGTGTGGACATGCAATGGAGATACAGTTGACTGTTATCATTTAGCATATGTCCACAATATGTTTTCAGTAATTTCATTTTGTTTACACATATAACCAACTCTTCCTTTAAGAGCTGAATGTTTCAGGCCCTCTCTTATCTTACCAATCAAACTTCATAATTTATACAGAACATTAAAGTAAGGTGAGGTGAGGTGAGATGATAAGATAAGGTAGGATAAGATAAGAACCTTTATTGTCATTTTTTACTGTGAGCACACTGGCACACATTAATAATGAAATTATGTTGCCTGCTGTCAAAAGAAAGAACATATCTACCCATACACATATATAACACACTATATACGTATACGTATACGTATACGTATACGTATATACGTATACATATACATATACATATACATACATACATACATACTAATATATATATATATATATATATATATATATATATATATATATATATATATATATATACAATATATATATATATATACTATATATATATATATATATATATATATATATATATATATATATATATATATATATATATATATATATACACACACACCCAAATATATTGAAAACGGACAGTGATAGTTCCAGACAATACTGCGGACCCTGCTCAAACATCGTTTATGTGAACTACCAATAATTTTTTCTGCAATCCTCACCACTCTCTGCACTGCCTTCCTGTCTGAATCAGTAATGCTTCAAAACCAGACAGTAATGCAATATGACAGGATGTTCTCTGTTGTACCTCTAATAGAAAGTGGTAAGGACAGGGGAAGGAAGATGAATTTTTCTCATGCTATGGAGAAAATGCAGGCACTGTTGTGCCTGCTTCACCAGTGTCTCACTGCTGAGCAACCAAGCTAGTCTACTTGCTAGCTGCACACCCAGAAACTTGATGTTGCTAACCACCTCCACAGGTGAACCATTAATACACAATGTTGTGGTCCTCCGGCAGCCTATGGAGATGGCAGCGGAGTCAGATAGTGGGGAGGAACATGGGCCAGTTCGGGAGTCTGAGGAGAACTTGGACGAGGATTTTGCGTCTGATACAGAGATGGGGCCAGGGCCATCTGGGAGTTATGTGCTGACTCTGGAACCTCCAGAATCTGACAGCAGCGAGGCAGAGGAGCAGGGGAGCCTGTTCCCAGGGTGCGCATGCGCAGAGCTGCCAGAAGACAAGAACAGTTTTAAGATAAAAGGGCTGACTCAGGAGTAAAACTTGGAAGTGATTGGCCCTCCCTAAGACATAAAGGAGGAGCAAAGGTACATGAACCTTTGCAGGAAGCAACTTTGTACTAGTTGGTTTGAAACCTGAAGCTCCGTGTTGAATTTGTGCTCCGTTTGGTCTTGTACAACTAATTGGTAATTTAGTCGTTGGCAGCATTTCAAGAAAGATAAAAGGTGCATGCTTATCAGACTTATCCCGAACGACTTTGGAAGACTTCTGTGGGACTATTTACAAGTTGTTTGAGACTCATTACAGGCTGTGAATGACTATGATTCACAGCCATTGAAATAAAACAAATCTGATGATCTCTGTAGTTTTTCTTATGTTTAAAACAAAACTGTTTTTATTACACCAGTTCACCAAACCCTCTACCTCCTTGTGGTAAGCATTCTCATTGTCATCCTGAAAAAGGCCCATTACTGTTGTATCATCCACATATTTCACAATAAGATTGGTGACAAACCTTGCATAACAGTCACGGGTCAACAGGGTGAACAGCAGCAGATTTTGGACACAGCCCTGGGGAGAACCTGTGTTGAATAGACATTCCTTCGTACTTCATAATGCTTGCTGTGATAAACTTGTGGTAATGCCAATTCAGGATAAAGACTGAATCACACATTTCAATTGAAGTAGGTTTTGTTTTTCCTTTTTGTTTCTTGCGGTTGTTTTGATATTTTGTTTAAGTTTTGCAAATGCCTTGTTGGATCTTGATCTGCACAATAAAGCACATATGTCCCCTGAAACGTGAATGTACTAAAAGCATTGGAGGAAAACTCATATAACTTGTCAATTGGAATTTTAGATCAACCATGCCTAATATTACAGTGTTTCCATTGGCCTTTGCAGATTTTGAGGGGGCTTATTCGACCTTACCATCTCACCATGAAGCTAATGGGAAAAGCCTTCCAGCAATCTTCACAGGAAAGTTTCCAAATGTCAAGTGTCATCTTTCCAGCTGCTAGATGAATACCGGGTAGCCACAAGGCATTTATTTGGGTGTGCGGTTTCAGTAAATCTGGTTGCTGGGGTGGCAATTACTATAATTTGGCAATTGCTTTTCAGTATTTGGGCCACTTGCAATTTTAGTCATTGGAACAGAGGGCATTATTTTGGGACAGCTGTAATTTAAAGGCAGGTCATCATAGGGTGGTAATTTTTATTTTATTTTATTTTGAGTAGGGATAACATCTCAGCTTTTCTTTTTCATCGGCATGTATATATTTCTCTGTATTGAATTCTCTTCAGTGTAAAATAATAATGTATTCAAAGGAGACTGGTACTTACATATTCTTCATTAAGAAAAGATTTGGTCAACCCATTTCAACTAGGTTTATGCGAATCAGTCCTGATTCAATTTGAATTACAGGTTTTATATTCAAAGAAGACATGATTTAATTCAAATCTGGTGCAAGGTTTGAGGGGAAACTAGTCTGAAGTACTTTGATATTTGATTTGGCAACAAAAATTAAGACTATATTGAGGAAACTTCAAAATGTATGAGGGTTTTTTTGACCTTTTAAGGAAGGTTTTGAAAGATGGCTGGATTAAACTCTTAAGTAACTGGTAGGTGAGATGCTGACCTGGTATACTTAAACTCTCACTCAAAATGCAAGATGCACCTTAGCATACTTTAACAGCAAACTGTTAATGTTACATTACATAAAATACTCTTTTTTGACAAATAATAGATGAACTGTTTTATATGGTTTGCCAGAAGTTGTTTCTTTCACAGTATTTCAGAAATAATTTGAACATAAATTATTATAGGAGGAATATTGTAGGAGGAAATAGTAATAATTCACTTCCTTTAGACACTCCAGTTTGTTTATTTTACTTCTGTAAGCCAAAATATGTGTATCTCTTAGAATATGTTCTTCAGTCACTTGAGGAATCCAGAGCCACAGCATAATATATTGCAGTATAATACAATTTTAATTTGAATAGGACTTTCATATAATATGCATCCCTGACTGACTGTAAATAATGCAATTACAGAATTAAATAATAAATAATAGAGTAAGGAGAGCTGTGAACATAGAAAGAAAGAAAAAAATGGTTGGGATGACACTTTTAAAAAGAAGCTGGTTAACTAGATGTAGAAGTTCAGAGAAATATTGTTGCAGTAAAGTCATACAGAAAAAGGGATATTGATGCAACATGTCATTTTTTTGAAGTTGTAGGAGGTAAATGGGCATCATACCATTTAGTATATTTCCAATAACAATGAGAAAGGGATAAATGTGTTTATTAAAATACATTGCCAGGAATTTTGGTAAGTGAATTGTAAAGTGGTATTCCTTTTATTTCTGATATTTAAAGTATAAGTGTCGCTGCATTTTTGCCAAAATTGTAGAACTAACAAGGAAGAGGAAGACACCATAGATTCATTGGTTCATTTATTTATTTGGTATTTTTATATAAAGTTAAAAACACAAATCAATACAAAAGATAATTTCAAACATAAAAAATATTTAAAAAACATTAAAAATCATAAAATTTTCACAATCTGTATGAAGGCATACTCAATTTCCTTAGCAATGTAGCCACTTTGCAGCTCCATGCCCACATTACTGGATTCCCTAGGCCAAATGGCAAAGTTGTGTCTTCAGGTCCTTTCAGAAAGTCTGCAAAGTTGGGGCAAGTCACACCTCAGGGGAATGATTTTCCTGAGGGCTGGTGTTGCTATAGAAAAAGGTCTCCTGGGTCCCATCAGATGACATTCCTTCATGGACATACCCATCCTGCAGTAGCCAGTAGGATTGGGTAGATATGATTGTGAAATATGGTCTTTCAAGTCACTCGATTCAAGGGAATCCCTGTTAGATTCCATTCCCATTTTCAAGAATCCAGACATTAATAGAATGAAGTGAGGGAGAAATTTCAACTTTCTATTCTCCAGTGCTCTGTTGTAGGTTGAGATTCTTGTATTTTGTAATCTACATACAGAAAACTGACATCACAGAGAAAATGTACAAACTCTAGTCTTAGGAAACCACAGGTCGAACAGCTCTCAATGTGTAGCCTTTTCTTTCAGTGGTCCCTCATTATAGATTTCTTTTTGTCTGGTCTTCATTTGCCAGGCAACAATCCTAGTAATTAATCAGATGGAAACAGTTACTTATTCTCTTTCTTGCTACTGTCAGTATTCATTTGCTGATCTTATGTGATCAGAGAGTAGTATTCCCTATTAAAAAGGCACAACTCCTTCCTCTCCCATACAAACCTTTTAGAGCACACCACATCACTTCTGTTACTTTTTTATATGCATTGTTTCTATTAGATATCACGGTTTCTTTGGTTGTTATATCCAAGCCTGAGTTAGGTTCCTGTGAACCATCACTACTTATTTAAAACAAAAACAAAAACCTATGAATGCCCTTTAACTGAATTTTAACTTTTAACATGATTTGGCTTGCTGTGCTGCTGTTGCTGCTTTATAGTGCATGTTGTAATTTGATGCTAGATATGTTTTATTATTGTTCTAATTTGTGTCTATAAATAAAGTTATTTTGTTAGAAATATCAAAGAAATATGAAAATAAATGAATAGGAGCCAATCATTGCATATAGTCAGCACTGAGTGTCCAAAATAGAAGTAGAAAATGGTTCATATCTTCATTCCTTTTCAGGTCACTAAAAGCTTGGTTCAAAGTTGATGAAGTAATGAACATTTAAAAGCAGGAAATGATTTGATTGAATATAAACAGCTAAACTAAAGATATTTCTAGAATGACTTCTAGAAGAAATTATAGCTATGGAGGAATACTATGGTTTTCTGTTTGGCCCACTGCAAGTTGTGATATCACAATTATAGTTTCTGAATCTCGCTGTTGCTTTGTTGAAGGAAAATATGCCTGAATGTTTCAGAAGGAATCTTTATCTATCTAAAACTTAAGACTTCTTCATATCCTCTAACCGTGGCACAAAGATGGACCACTAATAATTTAAAAAGAGCTTAAGAGGCAATTGGTCCGGTTTTAAAGTAGCATTCTCCCTCTTTTCTCAACACAAATTTGGCTAGATTGGAGTTACAATTAAAATATGGCACAAACCACTCACTGGAAGCTAAATGCTTTTATTATGCAAACTAATATGTTAAGTGTTGAAGTTGGAACTCATGGATTAAAGCTAAGCTCATTTGATAGGTAATGAGTACATTCTTCCATTAGTCCTAATATTGGAGTATCTGAGAGAACTGCTCCAAAAGAACATAGATCTGGTAGGTAAAGAATGGACTCTTCCCCTGGCTACGGCTTCCAATAGGTTATTGTGGGGGTGTCAAACTTGCGTGGTCACATGACATATCAGGACTTCTTTCCCCTTTGGTAAACCGAGCATGGGTGGCCAGCGTGTGACACATCTGGCCCATGGGCCGGGAGTTTGATAACCCTGAATTATTGGATCCGTTGTGTTTTCCAACTGACAGATCTAGGGAGAGTTTGTGTTAATATAGAGATAAATTTATCAACTTGGTTGGGTTTACATTTAAATATGGGTTTAATCCTACTCCAGAATAGTGCTGTTCTAGAAAAGTGCTGTTCTAAAATAGAATTGAGTGCATGTCAAAAAGGCTGTTTTTAAATGCATCTGTGCAGAACACTTTTGTTAAAATTTGCCTCCTCCCAAGATCCATGCCCATCTCTATCCCAAGTTTTTGAGAGAGGCTGGTATATGTTTTCCTGCTGATTGGTAACATTTGGTGGGAGAGAAAAATAAGTTGGTGAATCCATTAATTGCTTTACTTGTTCCACATTAAAATTTTAGAGCCATCACCCCCTCATTACTGAGGCAAAACGTTTGTGCCACCTCAAGAAATGTGGGTTGCGTTTTAATGTGGCTGTGAGGAAAAGTCCTAATATATGCTGTCATTTGAACCCTGTTATACCAATATAGTGTGTGGTCGATGGGAGCTCTATATGTGTATAATGTAATATCTCAAGATATTTTTTATAGGAATTATTGTGCAGGGTGATAGGCAGATTGCTGTTGACAGCAGCAGAAAAACACAACTGGAAAAAGCAATTGCAGATTATTCTAGAATTTTATATGATGAAAGTTAAAAATGCAGAATTTGGAATAGTACAACAATACGAAAATATAAACATTGAGTTACATTGTGATGAGGGCTCTTCTTCACCAAAGTCTACACATCTATCTTGTAGAGATTATCCACATGAACAGAAACTTCATTCCTACAACAATACAGATTTAGCTCATTAGCTACCAGGTAGAAAAATACTTGGCTTTGTTTTCATTGTTTTTGTAGGTAGCTGTACGGATTTCTATATCATTATAAAATAATGCTACAAATTACTGGTTGCAAAATTTGCATATAAATGTTAGGTTTATATCTTTGTGCAGGGTTTTTTGTTTGTTTGTTTGTGATTTTTGCTGGTTTTGTGTATTAAGTAAAAATCCAGAAATTGGGTTCATCTTTCCTTCTAGTGATTATTGTTTTTAGGAGCCTCTCAAGAAGTTTAATTCCATTGAAGTAGTTTACAGAACAGTTGCAAATGTTTCTTTTTTAAAAAAATTATATGCACCTATTTTTTTAAAAAAAGAAAAGAAAAGGCAAAAATATCTTATTCTTATAAAAGTGCACATTTTAAAAAGAGAAAACAGAACTACTTCTTGCATAAAATGCAATAGACTATTTTCTTAAAAGGTGAAGCATAAATCTTTTCCGTGTAGAAATGAAGAGCATCTTGGTGGGTCTCCAAATCCCTTCCATGTTTACCATTCTGGCGGACTATTAGGGTTCCCAAATAGTTCATAAATGTCTCCCTTCTGGTACTTAAATGTAGGAAATGTACGCCTTTAAGCTCTGGAAGTTTAAACTTCTTTATAGTTCCAATTTTCTATTTATACTTGGCAAGATTTTAAACTGCTAAACAGTCTTGGTCACTGAGTTGTCCTGATACTCCTATTATGAGTGAGGATTTTAACATGCCAAGAATATTTTATTAACTAATTAAAAGGTTTTATTATGTATGTATGTATGTATGTATGTATGTATGTATGTATGTATGTATATATTTAATGAAATGATGCACACTCATTTGTGGAAGGTGTATTTGAATAAAGTACATAAACTGTTGTGTTGTTTATTCCCACAGTCTTTATATGATACCTCAGTATCTGCTGTACCTCAGTTGCCTCTTTTTTATACACCAATCGACTTGGTAGACATCAGCATAGAAATGGCCGGGCTTAGGTTTTCAAATCCTTTTGGTCTCGCCAGTGCAACACCAACTACAAGTTCATCAATGATCCACAGAGCTTTTGAAGCAGGATGGGCATTTGCACTCACCAAAACATTTTCTCTGGACAAGGTAATGAATTTTGTGGTCTTTTATCTATGTTCAAATAATCTCTCATTTATTGCATTTATCTTATTCATAATAGTTTTCCAAGAGAGGGTCAAAATGAACTTTTTGCATTTTTCTGTTGAAAACCTAATAGTTGATGGCAGTCTGTTAGAATCACTGAAATGTTTTCCTTGTTTAGATAGGAAAACAGCAGAGGAAAAGGATGAGGTTTTCTTTTTTTAAAAAAAGGAGTCCCTGTGGATTTTACTCCACTATTCGTTGCCAACTATAGAAAACGGATTTAAAGTTCTATTATTGGACACTACTGGCAATTGATATATTCTTTGGGATATATTTTTATTTAGAAATAAAATACTGAAGATAAAATGCTAAAGTTACCCTCATTATGGGGTCTACTTTCATAGACGTCCATATCATTTTTTGCTAATAATACTGAGATAGCCAGTGGTCTCCAACTACAAACCAACCCCACATAGCTTTTTGAGAGTATGCAATATCTAGGTCCTATAGCTTGCAATAGGTAAAGTTCTTGTTTATTATATATAGTATATTGTATAACGTCGTTCTCTTAAACTGATTAAAATCAGCCTTTAGTCAAAGGTCAGGAAATTAAATGCAGGTGTCCTCACCACTTCTCAATTCATCTGTTTGATAGCTCTAGTATTGTGATGCCAGTCACAAATATAAAGGTATAGCTTTACACATGATTATCTTTTAGACTATGCTTCAAAGTTTTCAATAAGTTAGACTGGCTTATTCTTCCCATCACTAATTTATGCTCAGCAGTCATTTCTTCTGGGTTGCAGAAACTTACACAAAGCTGGATCTGGTTAACCATCCCTTCCCCTTTCCAGACAAAGGCAATCTTTGTTCTGAACGACAACAATAACAACAAAAATTTGTTGTTGATAAACACATTTTATCAATGTATGTTGATAACAAGGATATGAATCCGAGAAAAGACTTGAGAATTTAATATAATTTGTCCTCATTTTATCTTATTTATAAATCACCTCATTTAGTTCTGAATCCGAGAAATCATTTGAAAAAGGTAAAAAAAAAAAAAACATCCTTTTTTTCTGCACTGCTAGATGAAATGCTGTTTTTCTTACATTGGTATTTCTGAAACATTTCTGGAATCATCTTTTTAAATGTCATCTTTTTAAACATTTGTTATTCAAAATGTGGTGATAGTTGGCATACACATGCTGGGACTTGTAATCCATGGGAAGTTTTATAAATTTTTGGAGGATGGTCAGTGTTTGTAGCTTCATGGGCACTTCTAAAATTCTGAGGAATTGGGTACCACCTCAAAAGGTGGCAAGGATCTAGGGAAACGTAATTAAATATAATTGAATTAAATACAGATATATGTTTTTAAATTCATTTAATTCTTTTTTCCCATTTATCTATAAAAATATGCATACTTTTTAATAATGACAGTACCATAAATACATTTCCTTGACTTTTTAAAAATTATTTCTTTAAAAAAAAAGAACAACAATTGAAGGGTAAAATTCCAAAACAAATTTGGATATAATTTGCATGTTATATTTTCTTTTCTCCTCCCAAATATCTAGTATAGGACTTCATGTTCTGCTTTAGCCCTTAAAGCTTGTCTATGTGCAAAGGAACACCTATCTGAGTGAATGTCACCAACAATTTCAAATGTGCACCCCACATACATTTACAAAGAAGCACTGATGATGTGGAAAATTGATTGTCAGTTATTTCTTGCAAAGTAAAACAACAGCTCTTGATGTGAAGATCTGATGGATGATATAATAATAATAGCAGCAGCAGCTAGCATAAGTGACAAAATATGAAAGCTTGATATCATTTTGCAAAATTATGTTGTTTTAGCATAGATACTGTCCAATTCTAAATTTTGAATCTTTGTGGGAGATTTACCAGTAGATTTAAAATGTGCTCCACTGTTCCTATTAAATGCTGATAACATATGACTCTTCAGTCAGGTTTCTTCAGTGTTGTAGGGAAGCCAGATGTCACCAATTGGAGGCAAAGATATTGCTATTTCACAAATTGCTGATTGTAGCACTGGTCAAAGGTCTGGCTATTAATGAAAGATTTCAAAGGCTTCCATTCTATCACTGAAAACTCCCTCCTGGCCCTTCATTCATCTCAGTCTTTTACATCAGGAAGGTAAAAAAAAAAAAGCATAGATGATGGAATTGACATGGAGACCCACTGAGAGAAACATAGACATGCTGGATTCTAAGCAGGGGTGGGCTTCAAAATATATCAGCAATCAGTTCTCCGCCAGGTTGCTGGTTGGGTGTGGCCAAGGTGGGTGTGGCTTAGTCGGCCTCCTGCACCATGGTGGGGGGGCATTTTTGCTCTCCCCGGGCTCTGGAGGCTTTCCTTAAGTCTCCAGGAGAGCTAAAATGGCCTCCCTGGGCTCTAGAGGCCCTCTGGAGGTCAGAAATGGGCCATTTTCCAGCCTTCCAGAGCTTCCGGGAGGTCCATTTTCCACCTTCCCCAGACTTCTGAGGCTCTCCTTGAGCCTCTGGAAGGGTGAAAACGGCCTCCCCCAGCCTCCGGAGACCCTCTGGAGGCCGGAAACAGGACTATTTTTGGCCTTTCGGAGCCTCCGGGAGGTCTGTTTTTCACCCTTCTTGAGCCTCGTGCGGGCCCTGCAATTTACCTGGCATCCAAACGGGCCATGTGGGGACTCCTGGGAGGGGCAGGGTGGTTGGGGCCAGCCAGGGGTGGGATTTGCCGGTTCACCGAACTCCCCATAAATCTAGCTATGGGTTCTCCCGAACGGGGGCAAACCGGTAGCAGCCCACCCCTGATTCTAAGTCCCTCTGCTTCCAAGCCAGTCGAGGTTGCATCTCAGCTCAGAAACTGGCCTATCTTCATATTTTTTTTGTGAATTGTTTGCGGTGAGGAATGACTATGCATAAAAAGCAGATCAGCAATTTGTTCTTCTACCTAATCAACAAGAATCTGGCATTGATTAGATACTATATTCCATGCTTGAAAGTGCAGGGAAAATGTTGAAGTCAAAATCCTCCATTCATTCACCATAATGTGTATTTAGCAGATTATAAATATATTAGAATCAATCCCATTAAGGGTACCTAAGAACAGGAGGTAACTGGACTGTCTTGATTTTCCTTTGAGGGTATTTTGCTTCTCATCCAAGAAAGTTCTTCAGCTCTGACAGGATACTTCTTGATTCTAGAAACTTCTTGGATGAGAAGTAAAACATCCTCAAAGGAAAAAAAAGAAAGTCCAGTTGCCTCCTGAACAAGCACCTTTGGGATAACCGTGACCTGGATGACAGAGAATCTCTACAGACTTAGGACAGACAAAAAGGACAAGCAAAGTTCATTAAACAAGTTATATGCTGTAATGGGAAACCTGCTTGTTGGAGTTTTCTGCCTTAAATAGCGAAAGAAAAGGAAAATGTATTCACTGTTCTAGTAGGAAGTAGTCTAAAAGAGAAGACCTAACTCTATCAATATTCCAATCAGGAGAAATATGAGCAAAGACCAAAAAAAAAAAAAAGAGCAAAAAGAAAGTTCCTAGCATGCTGTCTCTAGTCCTAATTTCCTTGGTGGTGAGTGGAATAAAAGCTGTGTCCAAGACAAAGTAGGTTTTCTCTGCCTGCTGGTGAAAAATATAATAAATATTTCCCTGTATTTCATGGCTTTCATATTAGAAATGAAGGCACTTCAGTCCCAGGAATTAGTTTAAAAATATCTTGTTCTAATCAACAAATTAATGGATATGAGTCACATAATTCAACTGAAAATTGGATAACTGCATTATTTCTTTATTAAACTATACATAGGAGATTAGACAATATTTGTGTTTTTCCCCTATATAATATAATACATAATAAAAATAGTAAGAAATGCAAAAATGTCATTCTAATTTTAGACAAACAAAGAGTATTTCAATATATGATAGTGTGAACAGAGTAGAAACCTTAAACGCAAAGAAATGATACCAGAGATATTTTATTTTATTTTAGCTGTTTCTTTCATTGGTAAAAATGTAATTCTGATTAATCAGAGAAATCTGTCTTCACACTGTTGGTGACATGCTTTGATTTGTGATGCTGTCACTTTTAATAACTTAGAGAAGCAGTTGCTTTCATTAAATCTCTCCCGTTGAAATAAATATGTGGAATAATTTCAGTTGAAATCTCCAAGCATTGTCTTTGTCTCTCTTACCCCTAAACTTATATTGGCCTGGTTCACATGACAGTAAACAATGGTTTAGTTATACAAAAGTGAGCTTGAGTGAATTTTAGACTTGGGCACTTTCATTCCATTTAAGGGTGACTAATGAAAAGTTCAAAAATTGAAATAATAGATTAGCTGTTATTTGCAAAGCAATCTGAACCCTGGCCAGGTTTTAACAGATAACAGATAATTGGAAGTGACCTTGTAGGTCATCTAATCCAACCCCCCACCCAAGTGGGAGACCCTACACCATTTCTGACAAATGGCAGTCCAATCTCTTCTTGAAAGTCTCAAGTGATGGCACTCCCACAACTTCCGAGGGCAAGCTGTTCCATTGGTTGATTTCCAGGTTAAATCTCTCCTTGTTCAGTTTCCATCCATTATTCCTTGTCTGGCCTACAGGCGCTTTAGAAAATAGCCTGACCCCTTCCTCCCTGTGGCAGCCCCTCAAATATTGGAAGACTGCTATCCTGTCTCCCCTGGTCCTTCTCTTTACTAGACTAGCCAAGCCCAGTTCCTGTAACCATTCTTCGTATGCCTTTGTCTCCAGTCCCCTAATCATCCTGTTTGCTCTTCTCTGTACTTTTTCTAGAGTCTCAACATCTTTTTTATAATGTGGTGAACAAAACTGGATGCAGTACTCTAGGTGTGGTCTTACTAAGGCTTTATAGAGTGGTATTAGTACTTCCCTTGATCTTGATTGTATCCCTCTGTTAATACAATTTAGGATTGCATTAGCTTTTTTGGCTGCTGCTGCACGCTGCTGGTTCATATTTAGCTGGTTGTCCACTAAGACTCCAAGATCCCTCTCACATGTGGTGAATAAAACTGGATGCAGTACTCTAGGTGTGGTTTTACTAATCAACAAACCAACCTGAGGCTAAAATTTAGGAAGCTGCCTGAGTAAAATTTAAGACTGTCTGAAAATTATCCCAATAAAATTAAACTGCTGAAAAGTTTTGCACCCAAATTCAGCATCTACCTGATGCAATATTTTATCTAACCATCTCACAAATTAATGATTAAAGTCCAATTCAGCCTTTAGAAACACCGTCTGTCTCTGTTTTACAAGTAGAATGCAGAGTAAACTCATAACAAGATAGATGGTATGACATACCTGCAAAGGTTGCTTGCCAGTTAGAACCATTGACTGAATGAACAAACTAATTATGCTAAGAAAAAGCATTTCTCCATAATATAGATACTCAGATTCATGCTACGGCTAATAGTGTTTCCATAGGGACCAATATGGGTGACATCTCTCTCTCTTTTGTAATGCTAAGATCTGGAACACAATAGCTTGCACTGTCCTTTGTTATGTCAGTGTTTCTGTTGAACTCACAGAATAAAAAGCCCTTTTTCTTTGTCTGCTACCTCTCACAGTAATTTACAAAATACTTATTACAGTTTAAGATTTCATGTCAGCTTGTCCCCTACCCCTCCGAAAATGATTTAAAACAATATTAAAATGTGGAATTCCTAATGTTTTTAGCGTAGCTAAGTTTTTTTCTGTGGAATTTGTTAGAATATGAAATATTAATATTTTACAATTCAGTTATAATGATGAAGTTCAATTTGCCTAGCTTGCATGTGATAAAGTAAGTATATGCTTATCATGGGAGTTGCATGAGAATTAAAGCCTGAGCCTGAACATCAGCTTGAAATTTTATTATCCTGTACTACTGACAGTGTTTCCCTTGTTATTTTTCTAGACTGACAGCTGAATATTGCACAGATTGTGTATTTATTTATTTATTTGCAGAAGATTGTGCATTTATTTATTTATTTGAAGAATATGTTTAGAAAATCTTCATTCCCTTTTAAGAAATAACCTGAAGCAAGGTTTTGAACTGGTTTTTGACTGTTCTACCTTTTGTTAGAGAGAAAGAAGAGAGAGATTTTAGATATTCAAAAAAAGTATAGTTTGCAATAGCCAGAACCACTTAACTTGCAGTTAAATGCCAGTTGATATCTCAGTAAGCAGAAATATTATATGCTTTATTTTGTAGCTCCTACAAAATACACAGCTTTTCCTTGGAGAGACAAAAATAATCAGATAGTTAATGTCAAATGGAAAAAGGCTATTTATATTTCCACTAAGTACCATCAAAGAAAAATAATAATAATACCAATATTGCATTTGAAAGGAGGCAGAGATGGAAGGGGGTGGCATTTTGCAAGCTATCCTTACACATGTTGTTTTAAAAATAAATATTCCCCTATTTTCCTCACTTTGAGTTTTTAAATAATAATTTAATATTATTTTTATTAAAGATTATAATTGTTATATTTATTTATTATACTTTATTCGCCACCATCTCAACCACATGATTATTCTGGGTGGCTTACAGTGTTAAAAAGTATAAAACAATGCAACAAATTGTGTATAAAAAGGGTAAAAGGCTATAAAAATACAATTATCAGCTATAAATAAAGCTAAAAGATTGGAGGGGGAGAGGCTGAGAAGAGGAGTAGGTGGGATCTCTTGTTAACTGATTTTTCAGGGGAAATTAGTTGTGGGAAAAGTCTTTAGAAGGAAACCTGAGAAATTCCATAGCATCCTTTGTTGTATTACTTGATATTTGAATGTTAAAAAAAATGAGTTGCAACCATTAAGTTAAGATAACTATTATTTAAATACAGCATTTCATCAAATCAGTATTGGTTTATATCAAACATTTCTTTGATTATTGTTGGATTCTATATTTCATGTTCCCTACCAGCTATGCTTATCCAATGAAATAGAAATGGTACTAAGAAGAGATTTTAAAAATTAGCATGGAATGTATCCAAATAATGTCAGGACAGGTACACGGATATCTTAGAGCAGCTTTCCCTTGCCTTGCATTATTTAAAAGTGTTGTATTTCAGTTTCCATAATCCCTTGCCAGCATAGCTACGGGATTTATGGGAGTTGAAGTTCAACACAAGTAGAAGGCAACCGTTTGAGAAAGACTGCCTTAGGATATTGTACAGTTAGCAAATTTGTATTCAAGTGAGAAAATAACACAGGCTTCTAAAAACATCTCTTCAGATATTCTTGCAGTTGCTTAGCATTTGTAGTCAAAGTACTGTTTCTCATCAATCTTCCAGATTTTCAACACTCTATATTTAACTAAAATTGTATGAGTACACAAACTTAGAATATTCTTTATGAAGTTGCCATTGTTGTGGGGATTTTTTTTGCAAAATTTGCCTCTATATTTGCAGTGACATGAAAGAAATGTGAATATTATTTGTTGGTTATGATGAAGCAAAAATCCTGACTCCTACTATTTTCTCAAAGTGTGATTATAATCTCAAAAAACGGGGACGGCGTTCAGCACTACAAAGTGATTGTACACTTCTGCCCCATTATTATATATCTTAGTCAACTAAATGACATGTTTGTTTATAAAAAGTTATTTTCATGGAATAGATGTGACTACAGTTCATTTGGATGAGTGTTTCTTCTAGCAATTTCAGAAAACAATATTTTCTATAAACATACAATGGATTAGATTATTTTGAAAAAAATAACAGCAGTTTCTATTGAAAAAAGAAATCTTTCCATACTGAAAAGATTTCAAAGGCTTAAAATATATGGCATGTAATATTTGATTGGTAAAAAAATATCTAAGGAATACAATTGTTTATAAAATAAATCTGTATAATCTCGATACCGATAAATATTACTGTCATTTGGATTAATGTGAGAAAGAAAATGAAAATCTATTGGATGTCTCACTTCACTAATATCATAAGTTTCTTGGTTCAAAAGCACAATATCAAACTATATTTCTCAAAAAAGCATATCTTGAAAGAAAATGCATTCAGTAATATCTAATATCTATTTTGAGGAGAAATATATATAGCAATGTGGATTACATGCACACTAAAATACCAGTCATATTTTAAAAAAGAAATTACAGTTAAATATGCCTACAAATATTTGTTTTGGCCCATGCCAGGCTGTTTGGGTCAATAAATGGATCCATAAAGTACCTAAGTAATAAAAATGATGTGCAGCTGAAGTCTATCCAGATGCCCAGAACAAGGATAAAGGTGAACAGAGTCACAGAAAAGTGTGCTAAAGAAATGGGTAAGCATAGGAGATGATAAGTAGTAATATGATAAACTGTTAAATCCATTTTGTAATGGGCAAGTTATTGTGTAATCTTGTGAGAGAATTCATAACTTGTTGAAATACTTCCAAATGTACCATTAGTCCAAAAAGCATCTCTTACATGGCAAGATAAAATTCCTATCTGATCATGCAGAGACTTTCTACTAGTTAATATAAGCATAACCAAGTACCTTTCAGTGGTTGGAGAATTATGTCCATTAGACTCAATCAGTGAGATTTAATACTATGAGCCTCCTTTTTTATTTGCTGGATTGTAAATAAACATGACCTAGTAGCAAATACTTTTTTCCTCCCTCCCTCCACCCCCCTCTCAGAGAGAGCAGCTGCTAAAACAGCAGCATATAGTTTAGGCTGGCAAAAAGTTCAGTCTCCAGATAGACCACACACATGGTTTTCCCCTTCCCTATTTGTTATATAATATCATATGTTGCTCTTTGCCTAGAACTGTGTAGTACAGGGATTCGAGAGTGCTAGAAATGTAGTAGTAGTTGTGTGTTAGAATGCACAGAGTAGAGAAGGCTGTCACAGCAGTCAATAAGATCTGAGAGGTGTTGACTAATTGCCTGCTAATTACACAGTAAATTGTCTAATTAAGCTGATGGTTAATTAGGGTGCGCTTGCACAGCAGTCTTGTGGAATTTTTTGTCTGATGTCTAGGAAACAGCTTGTGTAATTGGCAAACTGGTAAAGACTGGCAGAAAACATGACTAGAAAGCACATTGCCAGTAGATGACAGAATAATAATATCTTTAAAATAATTCTTGTCTTGTGTATATTAATGGATTTGTTTGGTTCCATTGTTGTATGTCCTGCACATAAAGAATGTGCTCTTCTAAAACAGGATTGTGTAACTTTATCCTTACCAATTGTTTTTAAATAAATCTTAATTTTAACAATGGGTAGATTGTTTGGATTCTTACTATTCTGTTAAGGAACTAATACATTTTAAAAGTCTGACACTATATTTTCTACTCTACATTTACTTCTACTCTTATATTATAGTCATTGCCTGAATGATGATTTTAAATTCTAAAAAGTAGAAATTTGATAAAAAATATAAACAGGTGAAATAAAGCTGGCTTTAAAACACCTAAAGAACAATGCTCAGGGGTGAGATTCAAATTTTTTAACAACTGGTTCTGTGGGCATGGTTTGGTGGTCATGTTACTGGCTGGGTGTGGCCAACTCAACATCACTCACATCGAGGCACGCATCTCCTCGCCTGGCCTCTCATGACTGTGGGGATGCTGCAACAGTCATAAGTGTGAAAAACAGTCATAAGTCACTTTTTTCAGTGCCATTGTAACTTTGAAAGGTCACTCCACACAAGCAAAGTACCAGCAAAGGAGGAAAAAAACTCCAGAGAAGTTCCAGAGACAGGAAGTCTAGTCCTGCCAAGAATGTAATAAGGGTTAACAGAGAGGTAGTTTCTGTAAGCAACGCCAGAATGTTTCCTTTCTGCCTTCCTTACAGGATTAGGCCAGTAATTTCTTCTAACAACCGGTTCTCCGAATTGCTTACAATGTTAACAACTGGTCCTAGTGAATAGGTGCGAACTGGTAGAATCCCACCCCTGACAATGCTCCTTAGAATTTAATTTCTTTAAAAATATTAAAGATTTTTAAAGTCATTGAGAAATGACATTACTAATAAAAACAATTTCTCTATCATCCATCATATTGTACGATTGGAGCAGCTAATCCGAGGTCCATTTTTGCATCTAGCCAAGCATATATCACATTACTTATATCACATTACTCTACTATGATGTCAAATGAGCTGATTTGAAGTGATACAGGTTTTCCTCTTGGGGTGGAAAGGAAAAATAAAGAGCAGAATGAATGTATTTAGAATAACAAAGAAAAAAAACATTAGGATGGTTATGGAAGAAACATTTCAATCTAACCATGAACAAATTAAACCTTCCCCATTATACTTTTCTGTCTCAGAAATAAAGGCATGTTGGGTTTGTAAAGCATTAAACTCTGTGGGAGTGTGGAGACTGGTGAGAGAGAATATGATCTGCTCAAGACAATATTTTAGAGGGAAAAGAAAGAATACTGGGCAGAAAGAGAAGGGAGGACAGTGAAAATCTTGGCCAGGCTTATATGGGACAGAGTTAAACATTTGGTGGACTAAAAGAGCTGGGGTGAATGCATAGAAAAGTATGATGCAAACAGTTAAAGTATCCATGTACTCACATTGCCATCCCACTTGTGAATGATCTTTTCCAATTAATAATAAAAATGTATTGTTGCTATTATTAAGTATTTAAATTAAATTAAATAATAATGAATATTTAAAATATTTACTTATTTCAAATATTTTATTAAATAATAAAAATCAGAGCAACGCCTAAAGGAGTCCCTCAATATTTGGAAATGTTGAATTTATCAGACCTGAACATCCTAACTTTACAAAACAACACCTTGCTTGCAGCTGTTTAGTTCTTTAGGTGCTACCTTGGTAATTCTTGGTCCTTGGTTAGGATGTGAGTTATTAAGTTATTACCAGTCTTAAATTGTAATCTAACTGCAAATTACTCTTAATAATAACATTTTAGAGCTTTTAATGAATACAAGTAAATTGTGTGCATCTGTGTAAATACTATTGCACTTTTTAATTTTTTTGTGTGCCTTCAAGTCAATCTGGATTCCTGCCAACTGCCTGGACTAATCCCTGTACTTTTCTTGGAAAGATTTTCAAAGTGATTTGCCATTGCCTCCTTCCTAGGGCTGAGGAAAAATGACTGGCTCAAAGTCACCTAAGTGGCTTTCTTTTTAAGGTGGACAAAGAAATCACAGTTTCCTAGTTTCTATCCTGGCACTTTTAACACGAGCCCAAACTGGCTCTCATTATGCACTAGTATAAAAACCAACCTCAATCCAGACCACATATGTGCCATGCTGCACCTCTGCTTCACTTCTACCTATTTTAAATACAATGAAGATCCCCTTTGAATGTTATTATTGTAATACTAATAGAAATATTAATACTATCTCATAATAATATTAAATAGTACTATGAAAGGATATTACTGAAACAATATTATTAATATCATAGTAGCGTAGAACATCAACAAGCCAAACCAATATTTTTAAAATTAACTTTCTGGAGAAAACGAACATGTACTGAAAATAATCTGGTTTCGGGTAACTTGTCCTTTACAGAGCATGGCTTTGATAGTCTGTGCTATTTAAAGTTTCCCAAGAGAGGTGGACTAAAACCCTAGCATTGGTCACCACAAATAAAGCATGCTCAAGATATACCTAAAAATCAGTACTGGGCTTTAAAGCAGTGTTCACCAATCGGTGGGCCATGAGAAAATTTTGGTGGGCCACAGAGAAATCTCACCCCCAGAGCACCCCCCCAAAATAATTAATCCAGGCTGCGCAGAAACACAAGGCTGTGCCGCCTACATGGCCCGTGGGAACCCTCCCTGCCCATTCACTCCTTACCTGGTAAACTTGCCTGCTAAATTTCTATTTTCCCTTTTTCCGACCATCATCTGTTGTGCTGTGCTGGGAGATTTAGATTAGCTAGGAAGCAGGAAATGGTTGGATTTCTTGTTTTCTAGTTAGTCTTTAGATCTCCGGCTCTGCTTTTAAGCACAGCCGAACTGGACTGAAGGTTTGCTTGCAAGCAAATTCAGTGCAGACTCATGGCAAGCAAATTTGAGAGACTGAGCTAGCCGATGGCAGATAGATAGATCACTGAATGATTCTGTGAGCAATTCAATCTGCCTGCTTTGCCTGATTTTGAGTAAAAGTTGCTCTTTTTTTAAATAAAAAATACAATTTTTACATGCATGGTGTGTTGTGAGTTAATTTTGTGAGTTTGCTTGCTAGTAAATTTTATGAGTTTGCTTGCAAGCAAATTTTATGTGACAGACTGAGCTAGCCAATGGCAGATAGATACATTTCTGAATGAATCTGTGATTCTGTGAGCAACTCAATCTGCCTGCCTGCTTTGCCTGATTTTGAGTAAAAGTTGCTCTTTTTTATATAAAAAATTCAATATTTATATAAATATTTATAATATTTACATATAAGCCATGCCCAGCCAGTCACATGACCACCAAGCCACACCCACAAATTAGGCCACGCCCATGGAACTGGTGAGTGGTCCCTGGGATCTAAAATTATGTGTTTGGTGGTCCCTGAGGTTCAAAAGGTTGGCGACCCCTGCTTTAAAGCTTATAGTGTGAGGTACAGATAAATCAGTACATGCCTACGCCAGAGCCAATCCCATTGCTACATTAATGTTGATTTTTCCTTACATGTTTAATTTACCTTGTCTCAGAATATGTACATCAGGAAAAAATAATTTAAACTTTAAAAACTAAGTATAAATTTTGTTTCAAAATACAAATAATAATCTATTGATCATATCAGCATGTCAAGAATTGTGTACAAATGTTAAGGATAATAAAATCATCATACATAAAAGTTAATTGATTTTATTTTTATTTAATTTTTCACTTTTCAAACTTTAAGAAAACTGGGGCTCATTTGCAGTGTGAATAAATCCAACGGAACAGAAGAAAAAGAAAAAAAAAGGAATTGGCACAAACATTTCTAATGAATGCACATTTTCTGTAGTATACCTACGTTTTTAGCAAGCAATTTCTTCCTATTATAATATGTGTTATATTAAGAATAATGCATTTCTTAATGCAAGCTTTTACAAATACATTTTCTTAATGCAGAGTTATGTGCATATAATAGAAGTACTTCATAATGCTGTTAGCAGAAGCAAAGTTTGTTAAAGGAAAGGAAGACTCTGACATTTTTCCTCTGGGACTGGCAAAGAAATAAAGCAGGTATGCTTGTACACATATAGAAGGATACCTGGGGAAAGGCACCTTCTTGAGTTTTGCGCTAACAAGCTTGGTGAAATCTCTCTTTCACATTAAAATCCTAGTGTGCAAAAAATTGGTTGATTGTGTGCCATCAAATCATTGTCGAGTCACTTGATTACTCTTAGTGACCACATAAATTTTCTGCACAATGATTTATCCCTAAACTTGTCCTTCAGTGCTTTCAGTGTGTTGATCATCACTGTAACCAAGTCTGCTGGTCATTCTCTTCTCTTTCCTTCCACCTTTCCCAGCATTAGTGTCTTCTTCAGGGAACTAGATCTTTGCATAATGCATTTGAAGTAGGATAATTTGAGCCTGGCCATTTGTGCCTCAAGGGAGAACTTGGATTGTTTTGTTCAATGAGCCATTTGTTTGTTTTGTTGGTTATCTATAATATTCTCAAGAGTTTTCTCCAACACCAATGTTCAAAAGCATCAATATTCTTCCTATCCTACTCCTTCAAAATCTGCCTTTGGCTTCCATTACAGGGAATATCATAGTTTATACAATCATTGTGCATATCGTTGGGAAGATTCAAAAAGAGTATACATTATTTTAAAAAAAATCTGGAACCAACAAATGTCTCCTTTAATATTGAACATACTTCTAACTTGGAATATACATAAATATAGGTATGAATCCACATATATTTTATATAAGACCCATTATTCCCCAGTTTGTGACTTGATCTTCTTTTAGAAAAGTAATTGTCAACAAAATACTAACAGTTCATAGTAACATTCTAGAGGAGATTATCTCTCCTTATAATTTCTGAGCCACTATTGAATGTTTCTCATCTTTGAGTATACTCTTTAAATATATCTTCTGTCATCTGTTGAACTTAGATTGGATTGAAGGTACTGGGTAGCCTTAGGCAAATCACTGTCTCACAACCTTGGTTAAAATAAGATTGAGAATCACCTCATTGCTAACCTTTTGTGCAGATGTTTGCCCAGAAGTGCCTCATTTCTTGTTTGATTCATGAATAAAGGAACTTGACATCATGAAGGATTTTTAGGTCAGAACTAGGCATTGAATAATGGTGAAGATGCACCACACATCTTGGATAGCTTTCTTCATCTTTTTTTTTTCCAGGTTCCAAAATTTAGCTTTTACCTAAAAATTATTAGACTGGTTATTTTTTTCCAGGAATTATTGTGCCGACACTCAAGATTATGTCACAAGGAATGCAATGTAATAATAAATAATGCAAATTAATATGTATTACCCACATTCTCTATTCATTTTTACTATAGGGATCTTGTAAGTTATGTAGTCATACTGTAGATAAATAAAAATTCAAGGGAGGGGGAATCTTTAGCTCAAACTATTCTGCCTAGTGCATCTGAATTTTTAAGCATTTCTGGGTACATTGTAAATTGTTGATTTTGTAAAAATACTGAACTTTTCTTTATGGTTTTAGAAGAAACGAACAACTTAGAGGCAATTTTGTACTGAAACGATTGTGTGTTTCAGAGAATATGAATTTATTTAAGATCTTCCCAAGTGTTCCTTACTGTAAATTGCTTAGTATATTTTATTCTTTTCTTTGAAATAAGCACATGTTTAGCATGATAATTTACATGGATTTGCATCATAGCAATTTATTTTGAACTATATGAAATTCAGGTAAGCAATATTTTGCCTTGCAAATGTGATAAAACTTTTTGGATGATGTCCAAAATATCCTGACATTCATCTAAGGAAGGTAAACCTATAGTGCTAACTGTATGAAGTTGTCTTCTCACAGGCAGGCAATGAAAGCTATTATTGTTGAGTGTTATGCTGATTCAGGGTTTTCCTGAGTTCTGGTTTCTTGAGACCTATCTCAGTCATAGTAACCCAAATGAAACAAAGCAGTGGTATTCCAGTTTTCTGTTAGAGGCCATTAGTAAAGTGTACTCCAGAAAGAAAATGGCAATAGAGATATGCTGAATAAATGGCAGATTAGCAATTTTCTACCACAAGAAGGGGGATCTGGTGTGTTCGTGTGCTCAAATGGAAACCATAACAATGGAATGTCAAATACAATGGGATGAGTCACTGTTGCCAAGGCAGGACTGTTTCCTCTGAGATATCACAGTTTCTCCCTCAGGCTTAGAAGATACAATAGATGCAATTCCTTTCATGTTTATTTTTTATCTAGTTGAGTTATCTTCATTGAGATTTAGTAGATGCACAAGTACTTTCTTTCATAATCTTCGCAGGTTTTGAGTAACTTGAATAATGATAACAACTTCTTTTAAAGACATTAAAGCATAGTATTGGCCTTTGATTATTTTATCCCATATTGTATTTCAGCAGTGACAGGTTGTCCTTATGTTTTTATAGGATGGGGCTATGAACAATTAAAAAATTGAGAGGAATCATGTTCCTCTCCTTCTTCTAAAATGTCTGAGTTGTAGAGTCTCGGTGGAAGAATACATGCTTATTCTGGCATGTCCAAAGAAGAACTGAGAAGGACTCTTGTCTGAAAACCTGGTCATTCATTAGGAATAAATATAAACCAAATAAAGGGAATCATTGGTATACAGGCTATTTTTTATCTGTAAAAACTTTCTCATATAGTCCAATTTTAAAAAGAGCCCCCACCCACCCAATGCAACTTATTCATTTATACCTTAACATCTGTGCACTTGTTAGTATGCTATAGATATGTCTGGCTTCTCTACTGGGTATTGTACAATCATGTTGTATTTCTGTATTTACATAGCTTTATGAATGGGTAGAGAAGTATGAATACAGCCATGGTAGCTTATAGACCATGCTTTACGGTTTAGCATAGTATAGAACTAGGCATTGTAACTTGTTCAAGAAAACGACATTGCTATTAATCCATCTTATAGGTGTGAATGAGATGGTAATTAGTAATGACTTAAAAAAAACAATTTATTGCTTAGTTCCATCTATTTGACTTTTGCTTACCTCTAGTCTGTGAGTTTAAGCCTTTAGCAGGAAAGAAATTCCAGTTTCCTACTTCTGCCGTCTAAAATTCTTTACTGTACGAACTAGTGTTCTGTCATTGAAATAATGCTCTTTCATCTTTTCCAGCATTTTCCACTAAAGGGAGTTCTTGCTGCAGTGACTATTCTCTTGCTTGTCTGATTTGTCTGTCACCTTCTAAGTCTCTTCATCCCACCTCCACCTTCCATTTATGGGTGTTTAGATTTTCAGTTCTTCAAAACAGAGGTCTGTTTTTCCCATGTATTGTTCTGAGTGCTAGGTAAATGTTAATGAAGTGTAAGAAGAAGATACATACACGAGTCATTTTTTTCTTCCTTGGTTACCACATCTTGCATCATGCAAGGCCATCCTTCAAGAAACTTAATTGTTCTGTAACTTGAAGAGATATTTTAATGAATAATAAAATAATCATTGAAATAGTCTAAAAGAATAGAGCTATATGGGTGGAGCTGGTTGAGTTAAGAATTAAAGTAACTTTTTTTTTTTTTTAAAAGGAGGATGCATATGCTCTTAATCTAATTGTGCTGTGCTGTTGTACAGCCAAGAAATAAGAGCAGGTCATCCTAGACTATTTGCCATAGCCATCATTCCATTTACACAGGAAATATTTTGACAGGAAGCACAGTGCTGGCTGAACATCCAATGTGAAGGTGCTTTGCTATTCTCAGCATGCATCTACTTGAGAACAGGAGCTACTTAAAGAGAAATTGCATTGTTTCACAGTGAGTCTTGCAATCACTTCATGACTCAAATGTGTATGGAAGTTAATTGGAGTTCGGGATGCGTAGTGCATAAAGATGTGAAGAAACGTCATAGCACAAAGGTGATAAACCACTTGTCTCTGTCACATCACATGCCCTTAAATGACCAGTAGCTGTAGCTGATGTTTGTTTTAATGTTGTATCTCTTCTCCCTTTAAAAGACCTGGATATATTTTATATATTTTTGTAATATTTTTATGTAACAAAACAAAACTGTTTTTTTATTATGATTATTCAGCTTAAGGAAAAACAAACTTTATTATGGTCAGGATCCATAAATCAGACCAGACAAAAAATGTAATAAAGGAATGTAAATATAATCGTTACAAATAGACAGAAGACAATACTGCCAGTATCCGGCTTAGACCTTTCTTATTTTACTACATTAATATTAATATAGGACCCCTGAATTTATAAGAAGAAAATTCTGCAATTAAACAGGTAATTTTGAGGTCTTTGTGGGCTAAGATATATTTTATACAAAATCAATCTGTTGGCCTGGCTATTTCTTTGAAAAAGGCAAAAGCAATCTAGAATGCAAATCTCAGTAAAGATTTTACCATGAAAACCCACACCTAGTGAAATTTCTCCAAACGCACATTTTCTCCAAACACACATGGATATTTTATTAAACTTGTTCTCCAAGAGTTCCAAGGGCAGGGCACTGAAACAGGCTCCAGAAGAAGCTTTACCAGAACTATGATTGTATGGAGCAATACAACTATATTGCTGATGAGACGCTTTGCATTTCTGAAAAGGCCAGCATATTGGAGAATAAACCTCAAGGATGCATCTCTCAACTGGTAGACATTGGGCTAGTTGCATTTTTCTCACAAAATAGAAATGGAAACATGAGAAGAAATAAGTTGCTCTTGAAAGAATTTCATTAAGTAAAAGTATTATAACTCAATTTACAAATTGTTCATTGAAATTTCCCAGAGATATTAGTCATGAATAATCCCTTCCCTCACTGGTAGATACTTAATAGCAGCTTATTCACTCAGTCTTTATAAAATGAATTACAGTAAACAGTTTTTCTTCCCAAAGAATTTTAGGATAGATATTTATTGTGCTCCAAACCATTATTTTTCTCTTGCATGAAAAGTTATTGTCGAAACTGACAATTTCAGTGGCAGTTTTTCCATGGTTGTTTATTAAAGCCAAAAAATAATAGGCAGAGAGAATTTTCATTAAATTCATTAAGTTATAAAATGATAGTTTCTCATTTGCAGCAAGAAATAATATCAAAAGGCTTATGCCCTCCTAAAATCTAATTAATTTGTTATGAACTAAACTTTCTTGGATCATTTCAGCCAAAGGATGAAGCTCTTTCTTATTCAGCTAGCCCCTGAGCAAGAGAAAGAAAGGCTGTTATACACATCAAGATAATAAATAAATAAATATATAAACAACTAGGTAATTGTAATAAAACAAAACTTGATTGCCTACAAAATGTGGTGCAATAAATATATACAGGTGAAACTCGAAAAATTAGAATATCGTGCAAAAGTTCATTTATTTCAGTAATGCAACTTAAACGGTGAAACTAATATATGAGATAGACTCATTACATGAAAAGCAAGATAGTTCAAGCTGTGATGTGTCATAATTGTGATGATTATGGCTTACAGCTCATGAAAACCCCAAATCCACAATCTCAGAAAATTAGAATATTGTGAAAAGGTTCAGTATTCTAGGCTCAAAGTGTCCCACTTTAATTAGCTAATTAAGCCATAATACCTGCAAAGGGTTCCTGAGCCTTTAAATGGTCTCTCAGTCTGGTTCAGTAGGAATCACAATCATGGGAAAGAGTGCTGACCTGACAGTTGTGCAGAAAACCATCACTGTCACCCTCCATAAGGAGGGAAAGCCTCAAAAGGTAATTGCAAAAGAAGTTGGATGTTCCTAAAGTGCTGTATCAAAGCACATTAATATAAAGTTATGGGGAAGGGAGAAGTGTGCAAGAAAAAGGTGCACAAGCAGCAGGGATGACCGCAGCCTGGAGAAGATTGTCAAGAAAAAACCATTCAAAAGTGTTGGGGACTTTCACAAGGAGTGGACTGAGGCTGGAGTCAGTGCATCAAGAGCCACCACACACAGATGGATCCTGGACATGGGCTTCAAATGTCGTATTCCTCTTGTCAAGCCGCTCCTGAACGACAAACAATGTCAGAAGCATCTTACCTGGGCTAAAGAAAAACAGAACTGGTCTGTTGCTCAGTGGTCCAAAGTCCTCTTTTCTGATGAGAGCAACTTTTGCATCTCATTTGGAAACCAAGGACCCAGAATCTGGAGAAAGAATGGAGAGGCCCACACTGCAAGATGCTTGAAGTCCAGTGTGAAGTTTCCACAGTCTGTGTTGATTTGGGGAGCCATGTCATCTGCTGGTGTTGATCCACTGTGCTTCATTAAGTCCATGGTTAACGCAACCTTCTACCAGGAGATTTTGGAGCACTTCATGCTTCCTTCCGCAGACGAGCTTTATGGGGATGCTGACTTCATTTTCCAGCAGGACTTGGCACCTGCCCACACTGCCAAAAGCACCAAAACCTGGTTCAATGACTGTGGGATTACTGTGCTTGACTGGCCAGCAAACTCGCCTGATCTGAACCCCATAGAGAATCTATGGGGCATTGCCAAGAGAAAGATGAGAGACATGAGACCGAACAATGCAGAAGAGCTGAAGGCCGCTATTGAAGCATCCTGGTCTTCCATAACACCTCAGCAGTGCCACAGGCCACACCACATTGAGACAGTAATTGCTGCAAAAGGGGCCCAAACCAAGTACTGAGTACATATGCGTTCTTATACTTTTCAGAGGTCCAATATTGTTCTATGTACAATCCTTGTTTTATTGATTGCACGTAATATTCTAATTTTCTGAGATTGTGGATTTGGAGTTTTCATGAGCTGTAAGCCATAATCATCACAATTATGACAAATCATGGCTTGAACTATCTTGCTTTGCATGTAATGAGTCTATCTCACATATTAGTTTCACCTTTTAAGTTGCATTACTGAAATAAATCAACTTTTGCATAATATTCTAATTTTTTGAGTTTCTCCTGTATATATAGTATGTGCAAAACCCAAATATGTGTGGGAGAGGAGACCACAATTATATTGCTGCTACCAATACTTAAGGGAAAACATTTTGTTTATTTTCATGGATTTTCAAGTAGATAAGGCCTCAAGTCACAATCAAAATCTATAATAAAGATCCCAGTAAAGGCTGTATTGACTTAAAATAGTTTGAATCCCTTGTACACTTTAGAAGTGCTGGATTAGCATCAACAATTGAATTAGGTACAATTGACATTTCCATGGTTTATTTCCTGTGCAATGTTGACAATTACCCTGTTATACATAAACACACATACAAGAAAGAGGGAGGGGGAGAGAGAGAGAGGGGAGAGAGAGAGAGAGAGAGCAGAGTTATTTGGGGAAGGAATTGTTTGTTTAAAACCCTGATCCTAAATTAAACTTTAAAAATATGGTATCATCTGTAATTTTTATTCTAGGTGAATTTTATATATGCAACAAAAGTGCTTACTATTTTCCCAAAGCAACTACCAGAAGAACAAGAACTGCTGAGAACAAGAGATATATGTGAACCAGTAGTAAAGTGAAAAAAAGTGTTCAGTTCACTAAAAAAATATGTGAAAACCCATGCTGAAATTAAACCTTGGTCTATTGAGCAGATGGATCATGGCCAGTATTCAATTCATATGTCATTTTCCTGAAACTAATTATTTGTTTTTGTAGCCTTTCAGCTTAGGGACAAGAGAAATTTACTTGAATTATATTTTAATGCCAATTTATCTAATTTGTATTTTCCAAGTATATGCAAACCAAAATACAATTACCCTTCAATATTCATATTCTTCCAATTTTATGATGCATATATTAAAGAAAATGCACATGAATTGCATATATTTGTGAAAATAGCATAAAGAAAATTGGAACAGGGAAGATTGCTATCAAGATTGTGTACATTAAGCAGTTTTGCATAAAAAATATAGTGTTAGGAGAAATAAGCATGAAAATGAGTACAATTTTTCATGCTGATATTTTTTTAAAAAATAATAATGTAAATTAATATAATTTGCAGAATAAATTTTAGCTTGGAAAAAATGCAAAACTGATAAAAATAGAAATTGATAGATTTATCCATGGCATATTATTCATTATTTGCATAGTCCTGCTAAATTTTTCCCTCCAAAATGTTGGAAGATTTTTATTTTTCTGTTTGACTGCAATAGTTAGTCCTTGATTTATGCAGCAGTAGGGAGTCTGTTCAGAGGATGGTTCATACCTTGGTCAGAGCCAGACTAGATTATGCACTAAATCCATGTACGCATTTAATGTTACCTTATTTTTGAATTTTCCACCTTGGAATAAATTATGATTTGGGATTTTCCCCCCCACTAAGATGTGATGTAGAGTAAAAGGATTATTAACTAACTCATCTCCCTCCCACAATCATGATCCTTTTTAGGACTTGGAGCGCTATTTAAGTAACAATAGTTATATTAAATATATGTAGGCATTTAATGTTTTGACTAACGTGTCTTTGAAAAGCATGCAAATGTCAGCTCTTGCTCTTAATAATAATGAAGAAGTCAAAATCTTTGCAGGAATCATATACAGGAATGAATGTGAAATGAAATTGCGCATTATGGAATAAAACAAAAGTTGTTAATTTCTAAAAAGCTTGTTCCTAAAGAACGTATTTCTGAGGCACATTATGTGTCCTACATGTGTGAAAGAGGCTATTTAATAAATCTGAAGTAATTTCAATTTATAATGAACATTTAAAGGTTTCTTTGTTTAAGTTGAAGTTTGGTGGTACAAATTCAGTATTCTAATAGCAGTCCTATTCTATGGAGACAAATTCAGCTCTAAGATGGAACAGAAAATACAGGGAATCTAAATTCTGTTCCCTACCCAACACCAAACCCAGATAAGGCATAATTGACACTATTCTATAGGGAATTTGAATATTCAGCAAATGGACCATGGAAAGAAATCAACCTCAGCACTCACTTAATATACAATTTGTCTTTCACCTAAGGATGCTTACATGAAAACATTCTGCCACTACATATTGATCCTCTTAACTGTTAGAACTTTGCAAACTTATATGCTCATTTGAATCTATAGTACTATGCACACTTTCTAAGACTATCCTTTTTCCCCCCAAAATCAGGATTGTTTCTTTTTTCAAAAGTACAGTACATAATCAAGCTAATACTGTTCATACAGCATATTAAATAAGCTTATCCTAGGTTGGACATGCCCATGATTAATCTAAAGGAACACTGTTAAGAAAAGCAACCAACAATAGGCGGATTTCTAAGATTAGGTTTTGTGTAAGTTAAAAAAAAAACCACCTTCAGTTTTCATTTTATTTAAAGAGAAACTATATCTCCCTCTCCCCTATTTAGGGGAGTTAATGGGGCTGATTTTCTAATGGCAGTCCAGAGGAAATATTGTAATGATGGATCACAGTTTGAATTACAAAATAGCCTCTAGGAACAGCTCTAAATACATTGATTATGTGGCTATCCTAAGAGACAACAGTAATTAAAATTATGTCACAGATTGGATCAAGACATGTTAATATTTAATTAGGCAATAAGTGAGTCTTGAACAGGTGTCCATTGTTTTGAAGGGCTTTACCAGTGTTTGAGTAAATTCTGCCTTAAGCAAATAGTTGCCTCTTTGATTGTGTGTAAGAATGAATTTGATGTTTAATTACTAGGCATTATAGCCATAATCTTTGAACGTACATTGTATGTGCTGTGCTCTGTGCTTAATTTAATGATAAAGTGCTTTCTTAATATGCTTGTCTTTTATGAGTTTCCATAGTATAAAGGTCAAAAACTTAGCAAAGAACAGTGCCTTTAAATTAAATATTAATATTTCTAGCCATGAACAATCCAATGTATATAAATGCTCTATTTATAACATTTGTAGAAAACATTCAAAATGATTTTTAAGATAAGAATTATTACATCTTAAAACAATTAAAATTATAATAAATAAAAAATAAAAGCCAGCATATAATGTATACGTGTAGAATGAAAAGGCTATTTGGAAAGGGAAGGGATTTAAATTCATGAAAAGTGCATAGCAGAAGAAAAATTAATAAAGTTCATTTGTAGTTATATAATTTAAGTTATATGTAGTGTTGATTTATGTAGTTATATCGTTTAAATTGAAAAGCCTAAGAGAATCTCTTCTGACTTTATAAAAAATATGTAGAAGGTGACAGGTGGGCTTCTCTGTGGAAGGCAACACCAAAGAGATCACTGATGAAAAAAGAGTCATTAAAGTATATTTTGCTGAGGTAAAAGCCTTGGATAGTGCAACATCAGGACACTGATAGGTACATGTAGGAAGAAACTGTTTCTTAAGTCTCCAAGTCCCTAACTTTCACAGGCTTTAAAAGTTACAGCAATTTGCTAAAGATTTTGAAATAGAATAAATACTATACTGGTTGTCTTTTTAAACACATCCCTATTTACAATATATTGCAATATTTCTAGTGATGGATTACTATGTAAAACTGAGATATTATCTTGATTAAAGTTTCTGTACTCTAAGGATCTAAACGCTTCTATATTTTAAATTATGAACAGGATTCTTTGAGGGAAGACAACCCCTCCAAAAGAAAACAAACATCTGAGAAGATGAAGCCCACAGTATTTCTGTGTCTGAACTGACAAAGTATTTCAGCTTATTGGTCCTCATTTAGTCTATTTCTACTGTCAGGTACTAGATTAACAATGAAATTTTTAAAAAAGAGGAGTTGATTATTTAAAGTGACCATTTCTGCATATTTTCCAGTATTATATTGGGGTTGAAGTTAATTATCCATCTTAATGAATGCTCTTGGACTAATGCAAATAGAAAAAATCATCATCAATAGGATGTAATCTGTGGGTTGTGTACTACAACAGGCCCAACCAGACGGAGGCAAACAGCTATAATTCCTTTTCTGTCTTGACTAGAATTTGTAGAACTGGATATATGATGTATGCTGTATTTTCAGCTTTCAGTCCCAGAATAATGATGCTGATCATGAGCCTTATTTTTACCATTTTACCATAATCAGAACAACTTCTATTACTTTTAAAAATATTTGTACAAACATGGGTTGCGTTGCTTAAACAGGGTTCTTTTTTTTTAATGCCAAGAGAATATAGTAATTGCAACTAGACTATACAGGTAGTCCTCGACTTACATCAGTTCATTAATGACCTTTTGAAGTTACAATAGCACTGAAAAAGTGACTTATGACAGTTTTTCACCCTTATGACCCATGGTCACATGATCAAAATTCAGATTGATTCATATTTTATGATGGTTGTAATGTCTGGGGTCAATGTGATCCCCATTTGCGACCTTCTGACAAAATCAATGGGGAAACCAGATTCACTTAACAACCACGTTACTAACTTAACAACTGCAGTCATTCACTTAACTGTGGCAAAGAAAGGTTATAAAATGGGGCAAAATTCATTTAACCAATGTCTCACTTAACATCAAAACATTTTGGAATCAAGTACCTATAGTTTTTAGTGATTTAAATTGAGGAGTGGTGAGAGGATTTCAAGAGCAGTCATAGCATTTATAATGCTGATGTTAATGTGAATATATAATGCTGTCAATATATTAGAGATTGTTTTTCACTGTTCTTTGTTTGTCTGTCTGACATTTGTTATTATTAATAATAATAATTGCTTGTGGCAATTTAAATAATAAAATAAAACAAAGGGCATTCATATTAGTCTTTTTACTGGTTTTCTTGTTAGAAAAAATAGGTACTTTCTCCCCTTTTTCTTCTCTCCAAATTAAATTTCCTGTGAAGATGATTTAACTTCTGTCAAAAATCATATTCATATTACAGATATTTTTCTATGTAATATAATTTACTGTAAATCAAAGTCATAATGATTTCCTTTTAACTGCTACCCTGTTTTGTATAAATGGACATCCTGCCAGGATTATAGTGTAAAACAAATGCTACTTACCTCTTTGAATTTCGGGGTATTTAACTTTATTCAACTTTATATACAGCATTATACCTACCAGCGTTCTATCCTCGACTTTTCAGTTATTTTCTTTCTTTTTAACTGCATTATAGATTCTGGTAGTGTTTTAAAGCAACAATCAACCTTCCTGAAGCAGAAAATAAATAACATTAGCTTAACTGCTAAAAATTAGAGCAAGCAAGCATTCTCTAACAATGCTGAGGCTCTCTGAAACAATTTAGAAATGCACAACTAAGAAAAGAAATTTGAGTGTGAATAAAATTGGCAGCAGTTTTCTTATATAAAATCAAATTTACCATCCACACTCAAATAATAAGAATATCACAAAATAGAGAATAATACTGGTTAAGAGAAATTGTGATTAATAATATTAAATTTGTGACAAAAATAAAACTGCATTGGATCCTGGTACCTTTCCCCAATCTAGTACTCCCCAGATGTATGGGAATGGAGATTTTCTGAGGTACTTCTGGATCAGCATTTGGAGAGCTGGATGTGACAAGTTGGGAATGCCTCATCTGGTATCTCTGGTTCAGAGGTGGTATTCAGCAGGTTCTGACCACTTCTGGAGAATTGGTAGTGGACATTTTGTGTAGTTTGGAGAACCGGCAAATACCACCTCTGACTGGCCCCGCCCCCATCTATTCTCTGCCTCCCGAGTCCCAGCTGATCAACTGGTCTTCTTTTGTTGCCCTGCACAGGAGAACGGGGCTAGAAAGCAGGTTAGTGGGGTGGGGAGGGAATGGGATTTTGCAATATCCTTCCCTGCCATGCCCACCAAGCCAAGCCACACCCACCAAGCCACACCCACAGAACTGGTAGTTAATTTTTTTTGAATCCCACCACTGTTCTGATTGCAGTTGACTGTGTCATAGACAGCTCCTTTGTTTGCCAAATTATTTGATTAGTCTAATTTATGCAAGAGAAATTACAAGCTGCATTTACGCAAAGCCAGTTTTTATTTATTTATTTAGCGTATGGTGTTTGTATATTGAGAAGACGAATGTCTACAATATCATTATGGTTTGATTGCCCAAAATTGCTAGTTTGTTTAGCTCACATGGGTGTGCTATGTAGGGTTCACTGCGGGAGGCAAATTATCTCCTCACACAGAGTGGCTAACAACGTTCTGCAGAAGTGTTTTCTCTACCAATTTCACCTAGCATTTAGGCAGGTCTGGCGCTGGTTGGTTTCTTCTTACTGCAGAAGTGCCGTCAGCTTCTCACAATAGTGGTTCCTATTTATCTACTTGCATCTTACATGCTTTTGAACTATATTAAAGCCAGTGTAGGAGTATTTAAGTCTTAAGACCTATTTACCTAATTTTAATGTAGAACCTGGGAAGAAATTAGTAAAATATAAACAAAATTCTTCATATAAAGAAAGGTTTTGGGGTGGAATGGGGAGATGTGATAAAGTGAAGTGAGGTTATGTATAGGACAGTAGGTGAAGTCATAGAATGCCTGCTTGGCTGCTTTTCTTTCTGCTATCATTCTGCTGAAATAAGATTTATACAATTGAACTTCAGGCAATACCGCTGAGTTTCTCATACTGGATTTTTTTCCCCCCTTTGGTTGTGACTTTGCTTCATGGGACAAATGAAACCCATGTTTTATCTATCTCTCATAATTGTAAGATTTCATCTGATTCAGCTGGGAATCTAAGATATCTTATAAATCAATCATTATTTTGCCTTTCCTCCAAGGAAGCCTTTTACTAGAACAAATATAAATGTTCTCCTTTTATCACACTGGACAATTTTAGTATGTTTATAAAAAGCAGATAGCAGTCTTGTTGGAACATTATGTTTCATGCTGGAATTGGATAGTGAGAGTAGCTTATGCCCCTGCCACACTCCAGTCTCTGCTCGGAAGCCTCTAACAATGAAGACCCCAGGTATCAAGCTGAGCCGAGAGTAACATGGAACAATTCAGCCAGAATTCAATTCTTTATTTGCTTACTGTCAACCGTCCCTTTGGCATATGCAGCAAAAGAAACTCCTGATATATTATTTTACCAAGACTATAACTTTATTGATAGATCCATACGCTACAGGCATAGAAGAAGCGAAGTTAGGTCTGAGGTTTTCATGCGAAAAACAGCATAGTTAATTTCTGCGTTTTTATTTTGGGAAAACAGTCTGCATTTTGGGAAGGTTCCCATTGCATGACCTTGAAGTGTCAGCATTTTCTCAGGCTGCAAATGGCTCACATAAATTCCTCACTTTCCCTCCCAGCTTCCAATACATTCCAAGCATTCTCCTCCCCCCTTTCATTTCTGTTGTTACCAGTCAGTCAGCCTTTCTTATAGCAGACAGAATCTTGCCACACTAAACCCTTACTATTCCCAGGATATAATGGGAGCTTCTAGGGTGTAGCTATTGTTGCTCACTTCATCTGTCTCCTTTCCAGCTCTGGTCGATGATGACTATTGTCTGCCTTCTCTTTCTGTTCTATCCTTCATGGGAAATTGCTGTATCACTATGGTCCATCACTCAGCCACTGTGTGATGGGCATCATCTATTATACCAGTATAGGTAGTATTCAGGGGTGGGATTCTACCAGTTCGCACTTATTCGTTAGAACAGGTTGTTAACATTCTAAACAGTTCGGAGAACCGGTTGTTAGAAGAAATTACTGGCCTAATCCTGTAAGGAAGGCAGGAAGGAAACATTCTGGTGTTGCTTACAGAAACTGCCTCTCCATTAACACTTATTACATTCTTGGCAGGACTAGACTTCCTGTCTCAGGAACGTCTCTGGAATTTTTTTCCCCTCCTTTGCTGGTACTTTGCTTGTGTGGAGTGACCTTTCAAAGTTACAATAGCACTGAAAAAAGTGATTTATGACCATTTTTCACACTTACAACTGTTGTAGCTTCCCCACAGTCATGAGAAGCCAGGCGAGGAGATGCATGCCTCAATGTGAGTGATATTGAGTTGGCCACGCCCAGCCAATAACATGACCACCAAGTCACGTTCACCAACTAAGCCACGCCCACAGAACTGGTTGTTAAAAAATTTGAATCCCACCCTGGTAGTATTTGCATGATACACCCAATTGGAACTAGCAACACAGTCATTAAGTAAAACATCATGTGACCGTGCTATACTTATGATATCAATTTCATGATAATTGTTAAGCAAATCACATGCAGTTGTTAAGTGAGACACCACATGACCACCACTTGTCATTTTACTGGTGGCTTTTCCACTGATTCTATTTGTTGGAAGCCAACCATGAAACATGAATATGTGACCCTGGGAAGCTTTGGTGATCATTAGCACCTACTACTTGTGAAACGCCTGAAGGCAAGTATCTCATTGCTGGGAGGTTGACATGGTTAAAAACTCCAGCCCCAGTCATAAAATTGCTCTTGCAGTGCCATTGTAACTTTGAATGTACGTCCTGTCACTAAACAGGGCACTCATTAAATGAGATCTATTTGTAACTGAAACATGACCCCACCCCCCAAGATCTAATTTACAAAGAAGTTGAGAACAAATTTCTGAAAATATTTAGCTAAGGTTGATAACAACAATAACAAAATAATTGTATATGAATGTGCTTTCTCTTTGGATCTATTGTCAATTCCATGATAAAGGCTTAATTGTATTTATGAAGTTTTGAGTTTTGTCATAAATATGATAAACTGTATGTTCATATAAAATATTTTCAGGAAGTTTTTCAGATGGCCTTCATTTTGTTCCATCTCTCATCCCTTTCTACTGTTTTCTCCCTCAATGGAAACTGCACAAAATAGCATGGAGCTTAAAATTGCTCTGCAAGCACCTATTGTTCAAAATCTGATTTTAACCTTGCAATAAAAATTACTTTATGTATTCTTCTTAATGTGATAGGTAGTAATTGTTTGTCAAGGCTAAGTGCTATAGGACAAAATACTTTCCTAAAATAATGTTTTCGTAATTGTAGAAGAAGCATTCTAAAGGTCTAGAAAAAGCTGCTGAATACAAATGTCAGAAATTGAATGCGGTTCTAATTTTTATTTTACTTTTTATAAAAAAAAACATTTTTCAATTAAATGCCTTTTAAAGCTACTAGGATGCTGAATTTGAACAAAAGTAGCTTTTTCCTTTAAAACATCATGGAATAAAATAGTGAAAGGTAAAAAAAAAATTCTTTAATTTTTATTTTGAGATCAATTGTACACAGACTGCTATTGTCCACTTTGACTGATAGCAGGTTCTGAGGAAGATGGCCTTCCAACTCTTTGACAACCAAACTTGATGCTTTCTAAATAGACACATAAACATCACATACTGTATTATCTTTTTCTTCAAAAATGGGTGTGGCTATCTTTTCCTCCATTTTTAATGGCTTATTGAAAATCCCATTCAGCCTTGGAATCTGCTATTTTCCTCCAAGGGTAGGGAAAATCAAAGGTGACTTTGATTCTCAAAATAATAAAAGCTTTCAGGGAAGGGGATTTTGGTTTTTCTTTTAAGTTTGTTTTAAATTGGGAATGTTTAAGAAAATGGAGTGGGGGTGGGCTTCAGCAAATGCATTCCTTTCATATGGAGAAATGTGTTCTTGGATGCGTTGTGCTCCCTCCCAAGTTATAGAAATGAGATCCTCATATCTAAGCTAAGGATGTCTATTCAAGGGGGAGCCATACCTACAACCAGATTGTCATTATTTTTCTGTAGCACAGTAGTGCAGTTACAGAGGAATTCATATCTAGTTCATTTTGGAAAAGCGGATATTTCAGACTAGGAATTGCTGAAGCAACCCCAACCTACCAACCCACCTCAGTCCCCACTATGCTGCATCTTTGGGTATGCAACATAATAGGCAGTATTGGATCCACAAAACAGCAACTAATCAACAAGAGAAAAAAGCTTCTCATTACTGAAAATAGAAAAGATCATTGGAATGGTATGCAGTGCTGCATGAATTATTAAAACAGCCTTTTGCTCTGTACAACTCCTGCACACTCACTCTCCCTCCTCATTCTTCTCTTCTCCCACTTGTCATTCTACTGCTGGTTCCCTTTGCCTCCCTCCTCCCTGCTGTATATTTCCTACTTGTTCTTCTTCTCATGCTGCTTGTCTTGCTGTTTCACCATCTTTCCACTACCTTTTAGCATCCCAGCTTTTCTTCACGTCTCCTCCCTCTCCTTGCTTGCTGGTTGTAATTTCTGCTTTCATCATCCCTCTCCTTCCCTTCCCACTTCCTGATTCTTCTTTCCAGCTGTTCTTTGTTGTGCTTGTTGCTTCTCTCCCCAGATCAATTTTCTGATGTTGCCATTATTCATCTATCTGCCTCCTGTCGCTGCACACTGTCAAGAGCCTTCGTAGAAGCTTTTTGAACATTGGCTACTGTATAATTCCTGATCAAGCAGAAGGACCACTAGAATGGGCCCTGTGGAGCAAATATGCACAATTTAAGCATGTTAGATATTCTCCTTTTTATGAGTTCTCTCCAGCATTTACTGTTTCTGTGTTGGGGGTTGGGTAGCATTATGAGTATGAGTATGAAAGAGTATGAAAAGAATATGAAAATACTTCCTCCTTTGTGGAAAATATAATACTTTTTGTATAACAATTAGTGCTCGATCCGGAACATCATTATTACCTGGAATGGTAGATTTCAGTGTTTTACCTCAGGGATCCCCAATCTTTTCGACGCCGCGGCCCGGTTCCGGCGTCAGCTGGGCGCCGCGGCCCGGTTCCGGCATCAGCTGGGCGCCGCCATCTTTTTTTGACGAAAAATCACTTCCGGTGACGTCACGGAAGTGATTTTCGTCAAAAATGGCGGCGCCAGCGCTTCTGGTGAGCTTTTTGGGTAGAAATGGCTTTCTACCGGAAAAGCTCACCAGCGCTGGCGCCGCCATCTTTTTGACGAAAAATTGCTTTTTTACCAAAAAGATGGCGGCGCCCAGCAACCAGCGGCCCGGTAAGGCTTGTTCCGCGGCCCGGTACCGGTCCGCGGACCGGCGGTTGGGGACCCCTGTTTTACCTTATGTGTCTTGCTTTTCAATGTTCCATGCACCCTGACTAAAAACCAGGTGATAACACCGTTGTTTAGATTACTAGAATGTTATTTGGTTACTGAAAATATATTGAGGATTTGCTTGCAGGAAGGACTTAATCCCTGGAATTTACAGAGAAAATTCATCAAGATAGAGCAGAATAAAACTTGTCTGTGAGACTTTACAAAATTTGTGCTGGTCAGAGACAAATTGTGTCAAAAGGATCAGTGATGTGACTTAGCTCAAAGGGTTCTTTAAGTAGATCATTGGAAGTTTAGTTGCCTCCAGATATGTTGCAAGCTTTCAGTGCTTAATTTGTGTGGTATGCATTATCACCCCCATTATACTCTGTGTGTGTGTGTGTGTGTGTTCTAAATGTTTATACGATCATTCTAGTCTTAAAATATCTTATACTGAACATCCTTTTAAATGTCATACATGGTTATTATAGCTCCAGAATCTAATGGGATGGGAATGAAAATAGAATAGAATAGAATAGAATAGAATAGAATAGAATAGAATAGAATAGAATAGAATAGAATAGAATAGAATAGAATAGAATAGAATAGACCTTGGAGCTCTTCTAGTCCAACCCCTGCAAGAAGCCATATACCATTTCAGACAAATGGTTGTCCAGTCTCTTTTTAAAAAATTCTAGTGTTGGAGCATTCATAATTTCTGGAGGCAAGTTGTTCCATCAATTAATTGTTCTAACTGTCAGGAAATGTCTCCTGAGACTAGGTTGCTTCTCTCCTTGATTAGTTTCCATCAATTGCTTCTTGTTCTGCTTTCAGGTGCTTTGGAGAATAGTTTGACTCCCTCTTCTTTGTGGCAGCCCCTGAGATAATGGAAGACATCATGTCACCCCTAGTCCTTCTTATCATTAAACTAGACATACCCAACTATTATAAAGTGGTATTAACACTTCATGTGATCTTGATTCTATCCCTCTGTTAATGCAGCCCAGAATTGTGTTGGCTTTTTTGGCAGCTATAGCACACTGCTGGCTCATATTTAAGTGATTTTCCACTGGGACTCCAAGTTCCCTCTCACAGTTACTACTATTGAGCAAGGTACCACCTGTGCATTTGGTTTTTCTTGCCTAAATGTAGAACCTTTCTTTTTTTCAAACTGAATTTCATTTTGTTAGATAGTGCCCAATGTTCAAATCTACTGTATAGTTTGCTTCAAGGTATTGTTCCTTTTTTGGTGTTATAGAATAGAACTGAGAGTTTACAACCTCAAATAAATAAATGTCACATGCCAACTTTAGAAAGATTGGAATTTCCCAGACACATTCTGTTATAAAATGCTGTTCTTCTCACCTTATGCATGCATTAGATGAAATGAATTTTCATTGCATCTGAAATAATACAGCTTGTGGGCCCTTCTCACATATTTTTTGGGGATACGTACAGTGCAGACATATATTTTAATCATTATTAGATTATTTTAGACTTCTTAACTTTCTCTATATAGTATTTGTTTTACTATCTTCATGCAACCAAATTGTTCTTAACATGAGACTACCAAAAATTTACTGTTGCATCTGTTTTGTAAGAGTTTGTTCTGTTAGATCAAATCTCCCCTATGTATGCTGAGTTAGGAAGCCATATTTTTATTAAAGTTTGTTTGTAATATGAAAACAGCAATGAATAAAAGCCTTACACTATTTTATTCAGACACTGGGACTTTGTTTTTAATTATGACACAAGCTCTAGGGAAGCCCACTGAAGGAATGAGCAAATTATCATGAATAGTTATAATGCTCCCCACAGAATACTGGATTTAGTTTCTCCCACAAAAATATGTGAGCAATCCTAGGAAGATACTAAAATATTGATTAAGTGCTTTCTTTAACTGCTGTTGTCTCTGAGATGGCATAAAAGAAGTCATATTCAGAGAAGGGAAAAATTGATTTGAAATTCATAAGATTACCTGGCTCTGTTATATATTTTTATTCACATAATATGCTTGGCCTTTTCTTATTCCTATTCTTAAATGTTTAGTGTTACATGACTGCTGCCAGTCTGTTTCATATCCATTCTTTAGATCTGTAGCTTTCACCATTAAATATATAAAAATAGTTTGGGATTGCATGCCTCTAACAAGTTAAACATTCACCTAAAGCTGCAAATCCTTAACCAAGATTCTTGACAAGAAGTAAGGAACTATGGTTGCTGCATCTTTCTCTGAAACAGCAGCTACTAATGTTAATAGTCCAGAAATGATTATAGTAGCAGTATAGACTTTTAGTGAGCAGTTTATTCTGTATCAAGGGATGATTAAAAATGTCACAACTGTAGATTGATTCTTTTTTTTTAAGTAGAAATTTAGAGGGGACATAAACTGGCATATCCTTATTGTAATTTCTATAGATATTGATACAACATTTGGATTTGTATATCAAATTAGTCAGTATGACATACATACTTTCTTCCAAATCACTTCTGGTTACCTAAACTTTCATTTCCTCATTGTCAATTTAAGCAATTTAGTGGGGGCCCAGAAAGCTGAATTGTCATCCGTCAATTCAGAGATGTATCGGTAAATTCTATTCATTATTCTGCCCACTCCTGCTTAGGATTCAGTCAGCAAGCACACCCTTCAATGTTATTTGAGCAAAAAGGGACAGGGATAATTAAAAATTTAGTTGCACTTAGTTCTCGTTGTAATAAATGTGAAAAAATAGTCTTAATTTATTTAACTTAGAACCACATTGATCCAAGCAAGAACTAGATTGTAAAGTATTTAGCTTAGATCCAGCTCATTTCAATTTATAGCAGTATTTTAAATCTACTCTGAATGAAGTGATTTGTGGATTGCACATTTAGAACCAAAATGTAGTAGTGTAGTCTACTAAATCTGTTAAAAACATGAAGTCTTCTCTTGCATAATACAACCGAGTACTTGTTCAAACTTTACTACAATTATGTTTTACCGAATTGAGGGTCTTTCATCTGCCCTCCTCTCAAATGGTTCATAAGAATTGTTCATAAAGAGGCCACTGTGACTTTCTCTCTCCAGCACTGACATTTAATAAATATTAACCGCAGCCACAATCTGAAAGTTACTTCTCTTAATGAACCTACCATTAAAGCACCAAAGTACTCTGGATGCGGAAAGGTAATATAAATTAACTCCTGGAAAGAAGTTGTATGATCATTTTGTTTAAACTTTTACATCATTTATAATGAAAGGAAATGTACAAAGGTTATATCATTCGTTCACTATACACAATTATTTTATATGCCAAAATTAACAAAAACTCTGGTTTAAGAATTAAATACTGTCTCATTAATTTCTTCTTCTTTCCCCACTTCCTCCGGAGCTGCAACATTTCCCTGTGAAACATTGACAATCACATTATTTTCTGAACTTCTTGTCTGCTCTCTGTTTTTCTGCTGGTTTAGTTCAGGTTCCTGGTGTGTTTGTCTTTCACTATGGAACATGCCTCTCTCACAGTTCACATCCAATAAAACAACAAATGTAATAAAACTTAGCAAAGGTTAGTGTTGGCCACAAACCTCTCTACCTATTCCTGCCAAATACTATGGGCTTTATTGGACCTTATCAGGTATCACTCCTGTCCTTTCCTTGAATAAAATCCCAGAAAGCAGAAATCTAATTACTAGAGCAGCATTGGAAAACATTGACTAGCCCTTTACCTTCCCCCAAATCCCTGGCCAATTTGTACAATATGCTCCATGTGAAGAACAATGTATTCACAGGTTGGGAAACTGCTAACAAGGTGGAAGGAGGGGTCAAATGTGGAATAAGCCTTGAATCCTTGTGCAGTTGCAAAAGGCATCACACACACACACACACACACACACACACACACACACACAGAAACCTACCATGAAATTTTATCTGGTTGTTCCTGGAGAAAAGCAAGCAATCTGTGGAGATTCTTTAATATAGGTAGAGAAGGAAAACTGTCCCCACTACAAGAGAGACCTTATGGATCTCAGAGATAGTTTCAATTCCCACATCCTGGTGATATTCTGAGTGGATTTGAAGAGACAACTGTTCTCCTATCCTGTGTCTAGAATTGAGCAGTGTTGGTTATTCTGCAATATTGTGTCTTCCCCTCCACCAAACATATATGGTTCCTGTTGTTTGCATTGCTGGGTTGTTGTTGTTGTTTTAATTTGTAATGCCCCCTAAATTTGCCTGGAATCAAGTGGCTTCTAAATTTAAATAAATAAATAATATGTCCCACGGAAGGGTAAAACAATTCATGAGAGGAAGAAGCTTGAAGAGAAAACACATAAATAGTCCAGGATACATCTGAGTGGCAAACAGCAGAGATTTTTCTCATTGTGTATGTCCTATTCATTAATACCTGCAGTATTACTATTTAATTTGGGAAAATGTAGAAATTATTTGGGTATAAACATGAGAGAATTATTATAGACAATTATATAAACAAAGGGAATTATTTCCTATTTGATTTCATTACCAGTTTCATTACCGGTTTTCATTACAAGCAGTCTGGTTGAGAGCTGTGTCAGGGGCTTAGTCCAATAGAATAAATGACAGATAAAAATTGGGCTCTCTAACAGGATAGCTCTTTAAAATGGAATCAATACATACATACATACATACATACAATACATACATACAATTTTGTGCCACTTTTGTTTCATCTGTCCTACATATAACTGAAGTTTAGCACAAATTTTGATGATTGCCACCATTGTCTGTATTATAGTTATTATATTAATTTATATTTATACATTTTATTTATGTCCACCTTTTATCTTTATTCATAATTATAGGTATATGTATTTTATAGCTACATTCTCTGGCCTAAAGGCCATAATAAGGGAGGGAGTCTTGGCTCACAACTCACAAGCAGTCTGGTATGAGGTCACCACCTCAGGTTAATTTAAGCAGCAAGGATTCCTCAGCACTGCCACAGCATGGACTGAGCAGGTGCCTTAAGGAAAGCAGGCAGGTGTTTTTTTTCCCTGGTTTTTGCAACTGGGCCCAGCCAGAGACCTGCTGGGATTGATCCCAGAATCTCCTTAACATAGAGGAACACCTCCCTCTTCTCTCCCAAAAAGGTTACATTAATATTTATTCAGTGTTAAGCCACACATGATCCATGATTGCTAACTTTATAAAAAAAATCAACACCTTAAGTTAATAATAATTAAGTTCAAGTAAGCCCAGAGTACATCCAGAGAAGAATTTTAAAAAGAGGGTGGGATGAAAAAGAAGGCTATCTAAATCTTTTCTTTTTCTATGGGATCCTTTGTGCTCTCTGAGCCTGGCTGTTTTCAGTGCTAGAAGGGAGTGAAGTCTGCTCTCTGCTTTGTCAGTGTTGGTGGGAGTAATTCCCTTATTAGGTTGTTGATTGTTGCTTGATTGGATTATCAATTAATACTTGGTGTTCATATTTCTTTCTCTTTTCTTTACAGCAGGGGTCTTCAAACTTGACAGCTTTAAGACTTGTGGACTTCAACTTCCCGAATTCCTTCTCCTCCAGTCATGTTAGCTTGGGAATTCTGGGAGTTGAAGTCCACAAGTCTTAAACTTGCCAAGTTTGAAGACCCTTGCTTTACGGTTCAAAATTCTCCCTTAAAAGAAACAGTCTAAATATGTTTACAAAATATTGATTACAATTATAAGTTATCAAGTGACTAGCACATTTATAACCTGCAAATAAGTGTGTATGTGGTTAGTTTGGTGTAGTGGTTATAGCATCAGGCTAGAACCTGGGAAATTGTGAGTTGGAGGTAAGTCTAAGAGCGTAAGCAATTCTAAGCAGTCCTACCATAGGCATAATGCAACCTGGGTGACCTTGTGCCAGTCACATCTCTCAAGAAAGAAAGAAGTGGCAAGCCATTTCTGAAAAATACTGCCAAGGAAATTATGGAAGGCAGTTGCCAGCAGTAAAAAAAAAATAAGTTAAATAATGTTTGTGACATACTATTAGTTTTTTATATTTTAACCAAGAAATATGTAAACATTTTAACATGTCACTATTACATGCTTTTGCAATTTATTCATACTCTTGTATTGTGGCATACAAATTTGCACTTAGTTTGAAAGAAGCTGCACAAAACATTTTTTTCTGCATGTTGTCTGTCGGAAATTAAGGGGAACATTGGTTGTAAGGGTAATTCTCATTTAGTGATCACAAATGGGACTTACAAGTTGGTTGTTAAGCAAAGCAATCACTAAGTAAAAATCCTGTGACTGTGCTTACAGTTTTACTTCAGCTTTCTTTTTCTTTACAATATCAGAAGGATACAGCTCAGCCAAGTGAGCACCAATGGCTATGAAGGGGTCCAGAACGTGACTTCAGAGAAAGCCAGGCAAATCTCATATCCCTTTTTCCTTACTTCCCATTCTTTGGAATGTTCATCCCAGCACTGGGAGGATTAGGAAGAAGAGAATTAACAGTATTTATATTCATTGGTGTGGAAGGGATTATAAAAGAATAATCAGGCACACAATGGAGAATGCAACTTGAAAAGAATGTGCTAGGCCCAAAAGGAGCAAACAAAAGTCTTTCTTTGAAACTGATTAGAGTCTTGTCAATTTCAAGCAGCAGCTGTGAGCCTTAATTAAGATCACAGAACAAAATTTGTTAGTTTGCCGTAGCATTTTGAGGGACCTGTTGCATTGCCTAGAAAAGCGCTTTAGGAAAAGATAGTTTGTTTTAATCATCTACTCATGGGAAGAAGAGGAGAGAGAAAAAATGAACCAGCCACAGGACAGTGTGTGCTGTCTGTGATGGAAAACATGTAACTGAGAGAGAGAAGGTGCAAAGCATTGGTTGCAGATTTCGTTTTCATCATTGTCATAACTGAGAGCAGAAACTGAGGCAGCGCTAAAGAAGGACTACCTATACTTGCTTAAAATATATCTGCAAAGTGCCTGATTGAGAGTATATGTTAGTTGGAGTTTTATTTATAGCCACTTGGTATTAGAGAGACATGTTTATCAGGAGCTCGGGTGTGGAATTCAAAATGGTGAATAGTTTTTTCGCCTACTTTATCTCTCAAGCTCTTTTTCCTCAAAAGACTAAATAGGCCAAATAGGATGGTGAACCTTGAATGGCTGGGTGAACTGAACATTAACATTTGAACCACTATAAATCCATGTATTTGCCATATGCTAAATAAATAAATAAATGTGATTGGTTCAATTACCACCCTTTTTAATGACATACTGTCGTCCCCCCCAATCTCATCAAACATTTATTTTTAAATATGTCTCACAGGGTGGGAACAGAGATAAGGAATTGTTTTCACCTTGTTAGTTTGGCATTTATTGATGGGTTTAAAAGATGTTAAAGTTGTTTGACCGAAAATGTTGGAGACTTTCTCAATATAAAATACAGTAACTAAATATGTTTCATTGGGTCTTGTTTTAGACTAATCCGCATTGGTGTGACTTTTGGTCCCTTGTGTGGATACTTCCAGCCTGCCTCAGTCATTCCAATAAAGGTAGAACTGACCTGAAAAGCCCTAAGAATAAAACCATTGATTTTCACATTATTAAGAAGCTCACCCACAGAATATCTCATGGGAATATCTCATGACAGAATATCTGTCATGCCTGAAAACTATGTGGAAGACTAAAACCAACTTTTTGTGCCTTTTTAAAAAAGAAATAGGAGTGGTGGCCCTATTTAGATGAAAACTTATTTTTCCAGAAACAGATTTTGGTATGTTTGTCAAGTGACCATTGAAGCCTTTTGTCATATCTAAAACAACAAACTATGGAGAGGTCTATATTTTATGTATATCAATTTGTCTATAGCACTAATAGATGTTGTAGAACATTTAGTAGGATAATATTACAATAAAATTACAATAAAATGTTTTCTAAATAATTTGAGCCTATGATTTATAGTGTTACATGTGTTTTTACTTTTTCATAAATTATGATTGGGCAATGTCATACTCAGTAGCAATCTAGTTAGGTGTGGGATGGATTACACAATATAATATATAACTGGCTCGACAATCATAGTCAATAGGTCTACATCAAATTCTATATTTGATATAGAATATCAAGTGACAGACCATCAGGTTCCCTTCCCGGTCTTAGCACACTATTTTCATTAATGATTTAGACTTAGAGAATGCTTATTAAATCTGGTGATGATGAAAAATTGTGTTTATTTCTAGAAGACAGAAAAAAAAATTCAGAACAATCTTGATTCTTTGCAGAAATGAACAGCAAAGAAAAGAATTAAAATTAACAGAGATAAATGTGGGGTTCTTTATTATCAAATACCCAGGTATAGGATGAGGGATACCCAGCTTGGTAATAGTACTTGCAATAGGAATCTTGTAGTGTTAGTAGTCAGATGCAAACTGAATTTGAACCAAAAATATAATGTGAAGGTAATTTTAAGCTATATCAATAGCAGTATAACAGGGGTGTCAAATTCATGTCATCATGGCAGCATCACATGATGATTGGGACTTTTTCTCCTTTGCTAAACTGGGTGTGGCAAGCGTGTGACGCATCCGGCCCATTTTGACAGCCCTGCAGTATAATTTCTAAATATGCAAAAAAAATCTATCATACTATTTCATCAGATTACACTTTGAATATTGAAACTAGACCTGGACAAAACTCTGTAAGAAGGATTCATAGAAAAGCAACAAATATTAGAGCTATAGAAAATTAAGTTGTATGAAGAAGGACTAAAAGTAGCTTAGTATGTTTAGTTTTGACAATAGACAGGTGAGGGGGATACAATAGCACTCTCCAAATAGCTGAAAGAATGTCATATAGAAAAAATATTAAGATCTGTTGTTGTTTTTGTTGAGCGCAAGGCACAAAATATCAGAGTTAAACTACAAGAAAACTGATTCTTACTGAATGTTGAAAATAAAAATTCCTGACTGAAAGAGACCTGGGATAGCAGAACAAATCACCCAAAGAGGTGTTGGATTCCCTTCATTTGAGGTGTTCGGGAAGTGAGATAGCTGCTTTGGATGCTTTAATTCGAGTATCTCCACTAAGCAGAGGGTCTGTGGCAATAAAATACTCACTTAGATATAGAGAGAGGTATATTGTGTAAAGCTGAAGAAGCCAGTCCTCCTATTAGCCCAGTATCAGGATTAAAAGTAAGTAAGTAAGTAAGTAAGTAAGTAACTAACTAAGTAAGTAACTAACATAGCATTTCAAATGTATTGTTCTATAAGTATCCAAACCTGTTGTTTCATAATGTTAAAGGCATCATTGCAAGATGTAAACTGTAGTAAATCTACCTTTTGCAGTTGGCTGATGGTGATTTTGTCAATTCAAATGATGTTCCTCTTATTTTGGGATTGCACTCCAAGCACCTATTACTATTAGTACTACCTTTGCTTTTTTGCCACAGTCATTCTACTTCTATTTGCGGGTCTTTGTATTTTCTTCCAGTTCTTTCTCTTCTCTTCTGCTATCTCCAGATACTGCCACATCCATTATCCAGACTTCATTGTCTTAATTGTTAAATCTGGGGTGCTATGGGGCAGGTGCTTTGTCCCAGAACTAGTTTTCATCTTCTTTTTTCTATATTCTGTATTATTTTTCTAGAATATTCTATTCATCTGTAGTCCCAATTCTTAACTTGCAGGCAAGTATAATTTCTTGCAAATGTTATTGTTGTTGTTGTTGCTGATGTTGTTATTTCAGTGGGAAGAGACACTGACAAATGCTATATTTTTCTAAATATATTACAGTATCCTCATCTTTAAAGATTGCCAAAAAAAATTATCTGAAAATTATACTGATTTGTAGTATCAGGATATAAAGACAAAATGTAATAGAAAAGGTTCTAAACAGCATCATTTTCACAGTTATTATGGAAATGTCATCAGTGCCTATTAACTGCTGCACATTAATTAGTATGTTTTCTCTATATATGAATGTATATATTTGTATATTCATTTCTACTCATTTATTTCTTAATATATAGTCCAAATAGAAAAACAAGTAAAAATTACCAGACATTTACATACAATATGAAGGAAGTTCCTTTATTTTCTGCTGTGGTAGCACTTGGCAGATTCAGGAATAAATAATCATTTGTAGTGAGGGTATGCCTTATCAAACATATGCAGATCAGCACTAATTAATGCTAATTAACGTTTCCTGTCTATCTAGTTGGAAAAACGTCCAAATGTTATGAAATCAGTTAGTATGCCTATTACCCTAATTGTTTTATGTGGGATGGATCTTAATTAAAATATGTAAATTGATCTTAATTGCCATATACTAATGGGGGTTCATGTTATCGCTCCAGAAGTGACAAGATTGTGAGTAGGGATACTTAACCGAATACCTCTATGAAATCCTTAACCAAATGGCCTTTACCTAAAATTGTTTTGATTTTAAATCTGTAAATTTACATACTTCTATAAATGATTTTCAGTGTAGGTGATGTTTCCAAACAACACAATAATGTTAATGATTATTTACAAATTTAAATCTGAAATATCCTTTAAATCTTTCTTATTGAATGAAATGATCATACAACATTTTTATTCAAAAGCTGCATGAATAAAATAATCAGAATGCTTATGGATTATATTTTCTATTTAGACATAATATACAGTTTTTAAAGAAACATAAGGGCTGAAATTTGCCTAAAGGGATTGCCTATTGTCTACAAATCCTGCTTCTCACTTCTAATGTAGACTATATTTAGTGAACAGTACAAGAATAGTTGTTTGCCACCAAACTGAATGTTTGCATTTGAACATTAGAGTTTATCTACTGAGGGAATTCTGCCTGAATGTATTATTTATTCACTCATATTTAGTAATCATGAATGAAGCTAAAATTTAAATCAGGTTCAAATATAGCAAGAACATTAAAATACAATGTAGACATATATAAGAAGTAAACAAAGATTTATTTGTTTGTTTATTTGTTTGTTTATTATGCCATTCACCTCCCCTACAAGGTGACTCTGGATGACTTACAGATTATAAAACAAGGAAAAGATAATTGAAAGCAGAGGTGGTATTCGGCAAGTTCTGACCAGTTCTGGAGAACCTGTTGCGGAAATTTTGAATAGTTCGGAGAACCAGCAAATGCCACCTCTTGACTGGAGATTTTACAGTATGCTTCCCCTGCCACGCCCACCAAACCACGCCCACAGGACTAGTAGTAAAAAAAATTGAATCCCACCACTGGTTGAAAGATTAAAATAATACAGAGTTAAAATATTATTAAGAACTATTCTAAAACTGAACTAAGAGAGCTAAGTGCCCAACAGGATGGGATGAGGTCTTGTAATTCCGTCACCCAGCACCAGAGAACCTCAGAACAGCTGGCAAAGCCAGGTTTTGATACTCTTCTGGAAAGCCAAAAGGGAGGAGAAAGTTCTCACCTCCAGTGGTAGAATGTTCAACAGGAGTGGGGCCACAGCAGAAAAGGTTCATCTCCTTGACCCAGCCTGTTTCCATTTTTTAGCAGACGGGATCTATAGCAGGCCTCTTCTGTGGGCACAAGTGGGACGGGCTAGTCACATCAGGGAGAGACAGCTCCTCAGATAACCTGGACCCATGCCATATAGGGCTTTAAAAGTAACAACCACCACCTGAATGAAATAAAGCAAAGCAAAAACAAATATATCAAATGAAATCAAAATAGTAAAATGAAAGATACCTTCATGTCGTCATCACAATTTAGGTTACTTTAAGCTTTTTTATGACAATAGTAGCCAATAAGTATTTAGCAACTCTCTTTGTACTACCAGGGTTCCTGTCCAAGAATAGAAAATAAACCATTTTCCCCTTCCTGAAAACTTGATTTTTACAAGGAGATAGTTTAGGTAATGTGTGCTTGTTGGTTTTGTAATCAACATATTAATTGATTATTATTATTAGCAGTAGTAGAATGATAGTAGTTATCATTCATAAAAATAATAAAAGAACCCAGTATAAAATACAGAAAGTCTTCCTCTAATGACCCTAATTGGGACTGGAATTTACATTGTTAAGCAATGGAGCTGTTAGGTGGTGGAGCACAAAGCAGCAGGGGTAGCAAGACTGCAGAGTGGCTGACATAATTGGAATGCAGCATGGCAAGAGTAGCAGGAAAGTGAGAGAGAACAACAGGTGTAGCCAGAGCATGCCAGGCCTAAGCCCAAAGATGCCACAGTGAGATCCAATTGAGTCCAAATCTTTATGGGCTCTTCCAGTTTAATCTTGAAAGACTAAAGTTATAAGCTGCTAACCTAATAGATACATAATAGATGCGAGATTCTAAGGTGGGACTATTCTGAAATTTTTCCTCCCACTACCATCTAGGACAGAACTACGCAGTCTCTGATCTTGGGCCTTCTGTGGAATGTGCTGACTCCTCCATGGGAAGCCGCAGTGCTATTGCCAATTACTTCTCCCTCTATTCCATCTTCAGCTGTACATTCTATTGCAGGGCAGTAGCGTGCAAGGCAACCAAAAGGGCATAGGTAGGGGGAAGTCAGGTGAGTGGGAGGAAATTGAAGCTCACCTGTGGTCATAAATGTGGGAGGTCTGCCAAGTGCCCAGTGTTGATTTGGACACTGCCGTAGCCATAACTTTGAGACCGGGCATAAATATCATTCAGTCAGTGCCATCATAATTTGGGTTGCTGAACAAATCATTAAGCAAGGACTACCTGTATGCATTCCTAGAGGGAAAAGTTTCAGAATTAAGAAGTAGAAATATTTTTTTCTTTGCTCAATTTGAATTGCTAATTTTTATTTTTTACTGTTTTCACAGGACATTGTAACAAATGTTTCTCCAAGGATAATACGTGGAACTACCACAGGTCCCATGTATGGTCCAGGTCAAAGTTCCTTCTTGAACATTGAGCTCATAAGTGAGAAAACAGCAGCCTATTGGTGCAGGAGTATTACTGAACTGAAGTCAGACTTCCCTGACAAAGTAAGTCAGAATGAACTACAAAGAAATTAATGTGTCAAGTAGAGATGATCAATACATTTTTTTAGAAAATTGGAAGTCGTTTGAAAAACAATTGCAACCATGGGGCATATATATATTCATTCACTCTTCTGATAATTAGAACTTTCAGTATTTTTTGTTTTTAAAATCCTGCGAATATGTTTGACCAGACGTGAAGGAGGATAAAGAAAATGTTTATATACTGTGAGAAACAAAGCATCTGCTCAAATTACTCTGACAGTAGCACAGAAGTGCCCCTTTTTCTAGCTTTTGTTTACAGATGCAATGCTTATCATGAGGTAAATACTTATACATGTACTGTACTTCAGTGTAGCCATGAAATTTATTCCAAAACTCTCATTATTAGAGAGATAAATCTGTCTCTAAAGAAGGGTAGATTTTTTGTTCTGTGTTATAAAATGCTGGGGGTAAATAGGGCTTGCAGAAATAATTTTATCCAAATCCCCATTTTTGATGCCTTCCTTTGAGAAACTGATAGTACAAGTTATATTATACTATATTCAGCAACAACAAAAACAAAATGTTCTTTCTAAAACCTGACTGAGTGAAAACCATGAATGAAGAATGACATTTTGGCAGAAACAAGAAGAAAGCAGATTTAAAAATACACAAGAATTATTAGCTAGTGATTACAGTAAAGTAAATAATTTTATTATTGTAAATATTAAAAAGAAGAAAATATATTTGCTTTTGCATTGTAATGCAGCAGTTTAAAGGCTGAATTCAAAAATTAATATGTTAGGAATTAAAGCCTTTGTTACTGTTAAAGTAGTTGTCAGTTCTTTTGGTTGAACTCTGGAATCAAAGGGGTTTATATTAACATTATTCAAATTTTAGCTACATTATGTTTCAATTTCAGAGAATCATGACAGAAATTGAACTGAACAACAGTAAATAATCAAAATAAATGATCAATTTATTTTCTGCAGGGGTTGAACCCTGGTTTCATTTCATTTTTGTTTTAAATACCTAATTCTTTCTTTTCTTCTCCTACATAAATATTTACATGGATATTACAATGTTTACATGGATAAAGCATTGGAAAAAAAAGCAGATTTAATGTAATTACATATATGGTTCCTTCGGGATGTTTTTATTTTGTTTTGACACTGTTGAATGATTTGCATGTAAGCATTCATAAAATATTGCAAAAAGGGAAAAACCATCTGATTACTAGTATGAAAAATCACCCACATACATAAACGGGTAAAGTACTATGCATAAATATTACTATGAGGCAAATCTCAATATATTATATTGTTTTGATATAATATCTGCACAGTATTAAAATTATTGACATATTGTTTTGTTAACTAATAGTATTAGAAATAAAGAAGAGAAATAAATATCAGTGTTAATTACAATTTAGGATATTGATATAACAAGCTTAAAATTATTTGACACCATATAAAACAGTACATAATACAAGAAAAAAGAAACTGCTGCAGTTTCATCAAAGTATTTGTCGTACAATGAAGGTTTTGAGCTTGAGCTAGTTACAAGTCTCCATTGTATATTGCATACACACCCACACAAAGATTTAATAAAAGGGGAAAAAAAGATAAAATAAGCAAGATCAATTCAACAAGAATTTTGACCCATATAGTCATTTGGAATTATGAAGTTTATTTGGTTATATTTTTTTCCCCAAGTATTCATGAATTTTTCCTAACAGAATGAAAATAAAAAAGAATTGGTTGTCAATGGTATCCATGGACAGTCGATGCAAGTGAAAATCAGACTGACAAAAGAAATGTTGTAATATCTCAGATCTTGATAAAAGGATAAAAATCTTGCAGATGTCATCACATAAGAGAAAACTAAACTGATTCATTTACTTAGTTAACTCCTTAGTTCTAAAAATAACTAATCTTGTTCTAAACAAATTAACTAGTCAATACTACAAGAACTACGTTTTAAGCTGACATATAGATTTGGTGTTGGTTACCACTACAGATATTTGAGGTTGGCATTATATTTAGTCTTCATATAAATCAGAATACCATTATTCTTTTTTCCCCCCAACTTTTCTAATTTAGTTCTTGCCCGAGAAGATATGCCAACATCATTTAAAATAGGTATTTGGAGAAAAATGCATTTAGAAATATAAACATTTAAATATATATTTTTGTAATATAATGTAGACAGTATGTTACATGTATGAAAACAGAACTTTGCAATAGGGAGTGAGTGTTCACAGTCACAAAACAGCAAATGAACTAGTATGTTTTTGGATTCCTGAATATTATCAATTTGAAAGATTGCATACTTTTCTGAAATTCACTTTATAGGAACAAGCCCATTTATGACTCAATTATGATGTATTTATTTGGATGATATCCTGCATGTTATAGATCAGAGGCATTATGTTTTTACATCTTAGGGTATTTTATTTTACATCTTAGGGTATCTTAGCCATTCTTTCTCATAGTGCACAAACTGCTAGAGAAACAAAAAAAATGTGCCATAATTTGTTTTCCTCAGAAAATAGTATATATGTGTGATAAGGTCTTGAGAGAAAGAAAAGAAGGTTCAAGAGTTCCATTCCATAAAGCTCCTATGAGTTTACCTCAAGTTACAAGACTGCAGTCTTCTGAGTCGTCTGTTTATGTTCAAAGATCTTTTTATACAAAGAACAGTAGGGCATATTGGAGATTTATATTTTCAGTGTAAAGTACTATTTACTTAGAGCACAAGATGTTGGTCGTATTGGATGGGAACACATTTCACAGTTTTATGATAACTATAAGCACATCTTGAAACACATTGCCTCCAAGTGTAAAAAAAGAAGAAAATGAAAGCCATTTTTGAAACATTCTACCAGGCTTCTTCCAGAAAATGAATTGAGAGCTTCTTTTGATTATTGAGAAAAATAAATCCTTAATGGCTGGAAATAGCTTGAGTACTTACATCACAAGGTCTTAACAATTAGGCTAATGCTTGTGCTGAAAAATCCTATATAAAGGAATACAAGAAGATTTGCTTGTAAGAAAGAAACTGTACTACATTACAGCTCAGCATTTTTTCTCTCCTGAAATGATTTCATTACCTATTATGTAAAAGTGGTGGATGTACCTGTGGTCTTTTGTGCATCTGTGTCCTGAGATCATTAATACATTTCCATCCGATTGATTTTGCTAAAAACAACAATAACTTTATTTTCATACAGACTTCCATTCTGCTTATTGTTTTCTTATTCGGGACTGTTCTGAAGTAAGTCCAATTGAGTTCAGTGGGATCCATATAGCTTCAATTATACGGATATAGGATTATAGCCTAAGAGATTATTCTGAACATTAACAGTACAATGTAATGCACATTTGCTCAGAAATGGTCCATTTCATCCTTAGGACTTTCTCCTAAATAAATGAGTATGTAGGTTCACTCTGTAAAAGAAAAAAAAAGGAACATTCATTCTCCTAAAATATAAGCAGTATAAACTTTTAATGAATTAAAATGATTCAGTTCAGCAAAAATATCTTTCCATCGTGATTTCATTTCATTTTAAAACAATGACAACCTGGGTACATTTATTTTTTGATTTCCTACAAATCAAAGTCCTGTTGAGGTTACAACTCATGGTTTGTGCCTTAGGTGATCAAATGTTCGTATCCCATCATTAATCCAAAATAAATATTCTGTCCCTCGGCTCACTGGCTTATAGAAAATTTAAGTAAAGAATTAGTGTTATGTAGAGTTAAAAAGAAAAAAAGCCAAGAGAAAAATATGTAAGTGCTGTTAGTAAAGATTTGTCCACCTAACAATAATGAGAGAAAAACAAAATCTTGTATTATTTCTTTGTGGCTGTTTTAGGATTAGCTAGGATTGTTGATAATTCTAGTTTACCAGAATTACTAATAATTCTGATTTATAGTTTCCAGATTGAATACCCTACTTGATCATCTTTATTTGGCTCCTCTCCAAGAAGGAATACCTAAGCTAATAATAAACTAATAAGAAAGCAGAATATTCTATTTATAGTCCATTGAGAACTCCAAGTTTGTCACTGTCCTAACAAATCAGAGTTTGAAACCATAATGTAAATTCTTTTTCATTACTAGTTTGTTAGAAAATGATAAATCAGGAGTTAACATTCAGCATTACAAGAATGGCTACTTATTTTGGTTAATTCTGCTATACAAAGGATGAAATTAAGATGAATAATCATGATAAACAGAAGCTATTGAAAATAATTTTCCATAGATGGTAGCAACTTCTTGAATTCCATCTTTCTTGTTTCTACTCTTTTCAGTTTACATGAAAAATCATAATCATTACTAGATCCATTGGGAAGAGCCAAGCACAAACATTTAGGTAATATGTGCAAGCACATAGTTTGTGATTCCTAAAGCAGATGTATGTATGCATGTATGCATGTATATATTCCATAGGGTTTTTTTTTTTTTATGTCAGCAGAATGTTTGGTGTAATCAGCAAACATTAGAGTATATAGAACAGCAATGGTTTGAATGTTCAAGGCTATTTTTCTAGACTTATTTTAGTAAAATAATAGAACTTACATGCAGACTTTTAAATTGGAACCAGCTTATCTATGGACTGTTCCCTCTTTTCTGCTAGCTCTGGAATAACGCTGTGACACAGTAACAGTTAAAAGTATGCTGATTCCTTTAAGTTAAGTCCAGAGAGTCACGTAAAGTAGAAATGGCAGAATTAGTGGTGCTCTAGAACTTGCTCAATTTAAACAAAATGTATACCTTTTAATCACTTTAGAAATAAATTCATATTTCCAATTTTTAACTGTTCTTCCTTAAATTAAATCAAATACTTCTGTTATATTTAATGTTTATATTTGTCTCAGAGTAACACACACATTTGGATTCAAACGTAACAGCTGAAAGTTAAATTTAGTTGGATAACAAAACATTAACTCTCTTTTTTAACATGGCTATGATAACACTTTCCCTAATACCCTTAGCGCAGTATAAGGCATGCAATTTTAATTTCATGAAATAAAAATTGCTTTAAATGTTTATGTTTTATAGCAAAACATCATCTTATGATTTTGTACTTAAAGCTATTAAGCATTTCCTTGAGTCTCAAGTTTTGTCATAAAATGTCTTTTTTTAATGACAAATGTATTAAATAAAACCAGTCTCCTCATATTCTTATATCTCACCAACTTTGTCAGATGGTATAGTTCATTGAGGACAGATGCGGTGATCTGAGAAAATATCTGTTGCTTTTTTTTTTCTTTATAGAAGAATCTCACGGACTAGGCACAAGGGAAGTCATAAAAGTAATTCAATTGTTAACTTTCCCTACAAATTGGATAAGGTGTAAGGAATATAATGTTATTGATGAAATTATTGGGCTTTGTATTTTTTTCTGGGATTAAGTCACCTTGATTATATATGGTAAACTTTTTTGTTTTATTAATGCTTAGTTTTAAATTCTTAAGGATTTCATTCACATAGTTTCTTGATCTAAAATTTACTAATTGAAAAAGAAGGATAGCGTTTAAAGGAAGGATTCTAGTTCATTCAGCCTCTCCTAATAGGAATGGAGTAATGGAGAAAACCAATCAGTGTAGATAATATTGGAAAGTTAAATGAATAGTCTGACTACATAAAAAGTATCTTTCTTTGTTCTTATTTTAGAATATGAAACTGTTTTCCTTCTAGAGTGTTGTATATGCTATATGTTATGAAATGCAATAGAAGACGAGAAAGAACACCTGCAAAAATAAAGAACAGATGGGTTGTGGCAGTGTAGACACTACTATAGCAAATTATAATTATATATTACACTGCAGCATTTTTGTATGTGTGCTCATACCAAGTTTAGGCAGGATGCCCCTGCATGCTTGTTTGATCCTGATAAGCCAGGATTCAGAAGAATTCCACTTTACCATGGCATAAGGTAGCCTACTGGGAATAACACCATATATTCACTTAGCATCAAGATCATGCAAAGTGATAGTACTGCTTTACACTGCACTGGTGAGGCCACACTTAGAATGCTGCGTCCAGTTCTGGTTGCCATGATTCAAAAAAAGATGCCAAGACCCTAGAAAGAGTGCAGAGAAGATTAACAAAGATAATAAGGAGTATGGAAGCTAAATACTACAATGAACTAGATAAGTTTAGCCTAATGAAGAAAAGCTCAGGGGAGGCATGATAGCAGTTTTCCAATTCTTGAAGGACTGTCAAAGGGAAGAGGGTGTTGATTTATTCTCCATAGCACCTAAGGGCAGGACAAAAAGCAATATGTGAAAGCTGGTCAGAGGGAGATTCAATCTGGAAATAAGGAGGAATTTCCTGACCATAAGAACAATCATCAATCAATGAAACACCTTGCCTCTCAGAGTTGTGGGTGCTTCATCGCTGGAGGTTTTTAAGGAAAGATTGAAGAACCATTTGTCTGAAATGGTATACAGATGCCTGCCTTGAACAGGAGGTAGACTAGAAGACTTTCAAGATCCCTTCCAGCCTTATGATTCCATGACTTAGATCTTGTTTTACCTACTGTTTTTACAGGCTCAGATAAACTGCACTGTACTTCTACTGTCATTTGCCTATTTTGATATTAGTTGCAGGAACCTATTGATCTACAAATGCCTATTTTAAAATCACAGCACCAACTTCTTCAGGCCAAAACCCAATGCTGCTATATTTTGTAGCTTAAGCTGTACTTTAAAATACATCTGTGACAGACTAAACTGTTAACTATATGACAAAAGATAAAATTCAGGCTGCCAATGCTCTTGAGATAATGGCATATGGAATATCATGAAATAAAAGTGACAGAATTAGAAGTTGAGAGAAACAATGAAAGAGATCAGTTTGGCAGATGAAAGACCCTGGATGCTGATAGGCTGTAGTTATAGTATGACATAAAATAGCTACTAAGTGCAAATGAGCTGTGGAAATCTGTCCAAGTGGTGGATTTCCTGTGGTGTTTTGGTCACAATTCCGCTAAAGAAGATCTAAGACATTAGGCGGGAGGGACAAAGAGATGGTTGAGAAGATACCCATCTTCTTCATTATTCTGTTGAGCTATTCTCAGTTCTAATACAAGACAAGTTGAGAAAGAGAAAAATAAAAAGCAGGCAGAGTTTTGGGGCGGAATTAAATGCATCATTAGAATCCTTGTGTTACCACAAGATCCAATTCCGGGATTCCTTTAATTCCGCTGGTCATTATCTAACACAAATTTAGTGCTGACCATTAATTTATTGGATTCTTATGTATAGGCTTAAATAAGTTTTATATGCTGAAATTTAGCATATGGCTATGATCCTTTGTGCCTGATGCTTCCCCTCCCATGAAATATCACCAGCTCTGATGAAGGGTCTATGACAACTTGCTTTGGCCAACTCACAATGGCCAACTTGCCACATAAGAGTTACATTAATATCAAACAGTACAATAGAATCATTAAAGAAAGGATGCCAAAGAAGGGACAAAATGAAATGTGAATGACAAAAATTAAAATTATTTCTTAATTATTTTAAATTATTAAATTGACTTGTTGAACTATCCCGCAGCAAATGGTCCCTTGGCAAATTGGCCATAGCAAGTTGTCCCACAGCAAATTGGCTGTGGGGTTGTGCATGAGGAGTTGGCCATAGTGAGTTGGCTACAGTGTGCAGTGAGTTGTCCAATTCCTCTAACAAAAAGTACATTAAGCATTCTCCTTTACTGGGGCTGTGATGGATACATGTTTTGATAAATAACTAGAGCAGTGGAACAGAACTCATCAGCTGACTGGGCTCCTGATAGTCAACTATTTTTACACTATTCCTGAGTTAGTAGTAGTATGGTGTATTTCTGGAATGTCTATTCCGTTGTTTCTCAAACTTGGCAATGTGAAGGTGTGTTGACTACAATCCCCAGAATATATTAATATATAGATGTGATATATTCTGATTTGTATATTTATATTACAGGAGTTCTTGATGTTGAACTTAATTTCAGTACACCCTTTGGTAAAGGCAGTAGGGGATATCAGTATTCAGTTCTGATGTTTTGGCCTGTTAGTTTGATCCAAAGGAAGAAAACATTTATGATATTCTAACAAGTAGGAAAATTCTGGAAATACACATTTCCTGTGCAAATATAGTTATGACCGTCTATTCCAGTTGTTCCCTCAACGTGAGAAAATGACTGCCCGTATCCTGCCTCAGGCAAAAAAAAAAAAAAATGAAATTAGAGAATACTTGTTATTTCCTAACTGATTACATTAGGACTTGAATTTAGGCAACTTCTTGAATTTTGAAATGCATTTTAAAAACCTGCAGATGTATGACCAAACAAACTAGGGCTAAGTTTATGTGTGGAAGGATTTGTGAAAACACTTGTAAGAATGCTATGCTGCCCATTTCTCTCTGATATTTATACCCCTTGCCCCATTCAGAGATAATACCATTGGCCATGTCATTAATTTTTTTCTGTCTCCCTGTGAAAGGTCAGAGGATGGTAAAGTATTAGGAACAAACAGTGTAGAGCTGTACTGAACACATGCTTGGAATTCTTCAGATTTACCTATAAACTTTCTGAGCTGCTTACAAATTTATAGCAATACTTGAAATGGAATGAATTAAAGCGATCAGATGTTTAAATGATAACAGTTTCGGGGATTTGTTTATATGTTTTTTTGGAGGGGGTTGAACAGGATTTTGATCTGCCTTATTTTAACATTAAAATGTTGGAAAACTCTAATCCAGGAGTAAAATCCAAGGGATTGTTTTTCCATTTCCCTATCTAGCTTTTCAACTCATAGTGTTAAGAATCAATGAGATGTCAGTACCCTGTTGTTAAGGTTTTGCTGCAGGTTAGAGTTTATGTGTTTGAAATATTGTAAAACTAGATATAAGCACTTTCTATTAGTTTTTTATTGTTTCTCGACCTCTTCTGCTCCCACCATACCAAGGCAATATTTTTAAAAAGTAAACTCTTTCTCCTGTTAAAAATGGGAAAAACTGGTTGTGGTTGGCAGAATTAATAGCAGGAACCCATTAGAATTTCTTATTAGTTTATTGAATGATGATGGTTAACTGAAAATGGTTTAAAAGTTACTGTCACAATGATATCATTTTTTTCTTTTAGCTTCTTACATTATCTTCTTCCCTTCTATTCTTTATATAGCAATATTGGACCTAAAAGTACAGTAATCTGAAATAGCAAAGTTTGCAAGTTTAAGGTAAAACACAACCTTCTTTAACCTTCATTTAGCAAACCAAACACAATTTTTCAGATTTTACGTTTCCATCTTCTTTCATTTGCTTCTTGCAAATGTATTAATTTCAAATTAATTAATTTGTAATGTATTAATTTCGGTTTCTTTAAAGTTAGAGGTAGTGGTGACTTGAGGGATATAGTGTGTGATATAGAAATAAACTTCAGTTGGGTCTGTTTCACTTAGTTTGAACTCAGTAATAAGTCCTTTCTGTCAAATATGCACTTTTTAAAAATAGAAAACCATTTTTTAAATTTTTATACGCAACTATTTGTATGCTTTTTCCATAATATGAACACTTCTGTGCAGTTTTCTATAAAATAAATGTATATAAAAGAACTTGTCTCCAGAAGTTGTGAGTACTCAAATACTGGAGACTTTTAAGAAAAAACTGGGATTTGCCTGAAATGGTATAGGGTTTCTTCCTTGAGCAGGGGGTTGGAATAGAAGACCTCCAAGGTCCCTTCCACCTCTGTTATGCTATCATAATCCACTGTTGGGTCTTTTCATTTCAATGGAAGCAATATTCCATTCCAATGGAAGATAGTAATTTTTTAAAATTTAATATTGATGGGACTGGGAGGAGGGATAGCTCCATACCTAATCTTAATATCAGTTATAATCAACATCCTTTAATCTCTTTTACATTGACATTCCTGAGACACACAGCACAAGAAGAATGATAGCACTGCAGGATTATTAGCTTTCTCATTTCTTGCACTTCAATGAAATATCTCTATTTACCCTTTGTGATTTTGCCTGTTCGTTTCTATGTCCTCATCCCACTGTGAACAAGTGCCAGTGCGCTTGCATTTAGAGATGTTGCTCTTTGAGGTTATTTGCTTGCTGGAAGTATATTTGCTTTGTTAAAAATAAACAATTGATAACAAAGCCCTGTTTTCTCTCAATATGGACAAGCAGCATAAAGTGCAAAAAAAAAATAAAAAAATTGACCAAGTCGTTCTGCCCCCGTCCCTAAATTGTAATATTATGATTCCAAACTGAACAAAGAAAAATGAGTTGCTTCAATATATACCCCAAATTATTATAAATAAAATTAAATGAGAAAAGTCTGGTGACTCTTTGAAATTGCAGGGGTCTTTTTTTCCCTTAAATTTAAATACAGTAATTCTGAGTCATCCAAAGGAGCTTCTGGCAACTTTCAGAAATGGAATATGCTTATTATATTTAACTCCTGATGGGACTTTATTCATATTATGGATTTGAAGAAGAAAAAGAATTAATCTAGATTGTTCACTTCTTCCTAGTATATAAAACATCTATCTTTATGAAAGAGAACTTACAAGGAATCATTTAACCTTTTTTAAAAAGATTATTTTAAAGATAGTTTTCATGTTATTTTTTTTATGTTTTTAAATTCTTTTGTATCTCACCCTAGGCATTTAAGGTATCTCTTTCATTGAGCTCCTGAGTTTGGATAAGTAAGATTCTCAGTTGTAAAATAGATTATAACTTTGTCCTAATTGCCATTTAATTGTTTTAGTTTTCTTTATTGGTGTTATTTTCTTTTGTGTTTTTTTCAGGATTTTATACCTGTTGAGAGACATGTTGTTCAAGTTAGAAAACCACATCAGTGTTCTAAGTATTTATATTACTTTGATATTTAAAATAAATATTTATATTTAATTTTTACAAATTATGACATTTAAGTTTTTTCTCTTATTTTCTGATTTGCTGAATTCATTATTATTTTTTTTTTTAGACCCTACAGAACTTAATGAAATTTGTTCTTGGTTTCTAATTTATAAATTCAATTATAGTGGCTTTAGTTGTCAATTAATGTATAATAATCTGAATCTATTTTAATACTGATTGCATCTTTCAAAGTGATGATTTTTTGTCATCTTAAAGTGGTTGCAAGAAAACTTGCTTTTTCTATTTATTTATTTGCTTCTTTTTGAGGTTATATTGTATATTTATTTATTTTTAATTCCAACTACAAAGGGATGAATAATGGCTCATAAAGTGTATCTGCCAATCATTTTACCAGCCAATTATTAAAGATTTACCTGTATACAGGTTTTCTTGTGAAATGTTAAGTTTTAATGCAAGTTATGGATAAAATAAGGCTAGTAAGAGTTAAATTACTACATATTGGCCCTGCTGTAAAAATGGTTAAATTGTATACTGGCCTTGTACTGAATTTCTTATTGTCCTATCTTAAAGTGAAGAGGATTATAAGTCAGTAATGTCAAGATATCCTACATTACTTGTCTTTATCACTATGCAGAATCTTTTTTTAGTAAGGCAGCATTGAAAGAATAGATTTATGGACTGAAAGTACATTGTTTAATATGTCCATATCCATCTAGATTGACAGTTTCCACAGGCTTGAATTTCCCAGGGGAGCACGGTGTTACTGGTGTCAGTGGATGACATCATTTACTTCAATACTCCATTATTAAATTGATAACAAGATAATTCCACTGCTTCTCACAGGCATGACAGGGTTTACAACTGTTAACTCTCTTATTGCATGGGATTTGATGCTGTAAGAGCGTTTTAATAAGAAGCTTATTTTTATTTCAATCCAGTGACAAATCAAAATTTCAGAAGGAAAAAAAAATCCTAATACATTTTTAAAGGTCTGAAAGGATAAACATATAGGACAAGGGGAGTTTCAGTATCTCTGTTCTTTTTAAATCTTCTGATTATATTTAAATATTTATTATTTTAAGAGAAACAGCATTTTTGTTTATTCCTGTAATAAGCACCCCCAAAAGAATTTATAATTTATGAATATTTCCACATGAATACACATTTAAAAGTAGCTCACATCTATTTTCAAATCATAATCATCAGTAACCCAATGCAAAATCTGATCAATCCTAGAATCAATCCATAAAGGAATTCTGTGTGCTTTACACAAGCAGTGACATAAGTCATGATAAACTTGAGATAAGTCATCTTTGTTGATGTGTTATGCTCTTCTTTGCAAATATAATGGACCAGAAAATTAAGGGGGGGTGGAATCCTGTTCCCATTCTGAGCAGTGCTTATAGCTGCCCATCAAGCTATGGTAGGTTTTCTTGGTATTCCTAGTCCTCACTTCATGGTGTTGTTAATTGATGCTAAGCAACCAATAATCATAGTTCCATAGTTTCTGTCATTAACGAGATACACCATGATAAGATGGACGGCCACCAGTAAATTTTACAAACAAACAAACAAGTAAATAAATACCTGGCTACAAAAAGTGAGGGGGAGCTGATGCAGACCTGACTTACCTCTGACCAGCTAAATGCTGAATGTTGTACCAAAACAGCCCAGAGGGCCATAAAAAGAGGTAGCTTGAAATTCTGTCAGTCTTATAGGAAATGTAGCTGAAAAGACTTTGTTCCTGGTGTTGAGCTTCAGCGATGGGACAGGGATCTTGATGATGGTGTGTCATCTGTCCCATTGAACATTCTTTTCACCTGCCCATCTGTCCATCAAGTCTAGCTCTGGTTTTCACTGCAGAAATGACAACCATGAGCCTGTGATAGAACAACATCATCCCTTCATATTTTGCATGGCATACTGCATTCTCACTCTGGTGTTTAATATATTTAATGGATTAAAAATGAACTGGGGTGAGTTCAGGGGTCTTCCCTGGCTAAGGGAAATCTGGAATACCTCTTGGCTTCCTAAGAAATAGAAAGTAATGAAATCAATTAACAGACTGCTATAGCATACTTAATGTAAATCTCACCATGAATGCAACTGACCACAAGGTCCTTAGTAAACTAGCTAGCATATTTTATAGCCTTATGTAAACTCAACTGATTTTCAAATATTTATAGCAACAAATTTGTAAAAATGACAGTCACATATTTGAAGACATGTGATGTTAAGGATTTTTTCTAATAGGTCTCCAATATTAACAAAGAATTCCTTGAGTTTAGAGAATCATTATTTGATCAGTGTTTATGCTATCAGTTTCAATAATAACACTTTGCCTATAATAATAAGTAACAATAATTTATCTCTCCATCTCTCTCTTTGCCTTTAATAACATTAGAAGTTGGTTAGTGTTATATTTGTATTGGATACATACATAGACACCATGTTGAACAGTAATGAGCAGGATGGGGAATCCAATTTACAGTTGGATTTATATGGGTTGGATTTGGCTTCTCCATATCCTGTACAACTGCTATATATATGCTGCAGTTCACTTATACTTTAAGATGTATCACATTTGCCTGATGGATGGAATAAATTGGTGGATCTTGTTCTCATGTGTCAGAGAATTAATTAATGAATAGGTCAGATAAAATTAGGTTTGTATATTTATCAGAAGAGAAAAATAAAAAACCCAATTGAATTATCTTTCTTAAATATTTTTCCTATCTAATTTTATTACATGGAGAAAGCAGTTTTTAGATATAAGAAAAATATAATGGGTTATATCTTATAAGAGAGGAATACTTTTAAATTATATGTATATTCTAAAAATGTAAGAAGAAAAATATTAATTCAGTTAAGCTTTTTAAATCTGCGCTGATGCCATAGGAACATACAAAGTTGAAATGAGATATCTGTTTTGAGTCACTCTATAAATTAAATGGGTGATCTCCAAATTTGATAAATAATAAATAAATAAATTCCATCAGAAAGAGCTATTTTCATCTTATAAATGCAAAATTAATGGAAATAATGAAATCACAGTGTTGAAATATATTTTCTTAATGATAAACGATGAACTTCCTATTTTTGAAATAATTATAATTGCACTTAAACAATTTTCTGCTACTTGAAGAAGGGTTACAGATAGAAATAGAGTTTTAGAAAATGGCGTTTTCAAAATCTATATCATTTTTGTGTGTGTAATCTTCAAAGTTGAATAAGATACAATGATTAATCAATTTAATAAAAATATTGTTTGTAATAGCAAAACCAAAACCTGAGAAGAATTAACTCTTTGTTCAAAAAGACTAGTAATTTTCATTATTCCCATGAGAGGCATACAAGTATTCCTCAAGTTATCACAACAATTGGGATTGGGAACTCTATCACTAAGCCAAGTGGTCATAAAGTGAAACATAATGTGACCACGTGGCTTAATGATGCCATAACTTTCAATGGTCATTGATCATAACTCAGGACTACTTGTACTGGTTTGCATGTTAGTCTCTATGTTAGAGATCTTAGCTTGCACAGAAAAGCCTTGTTTGCGATAAAATGCAGGCTGCAGTTATATTAATGGTATACTCACCTAAAGGTTCCCAAACTGATTGGTATTTTCTTTATCATTAGCAGGGAATATGCATATGACACAGATACAACTAAAACTATTCACCTTACCTAGATCTTTTCTATCTTACGAATAGGTAGTGTGGCCATAGAAAAAGGAAAGAAAAGCTAAAACGTTTTTGAAGACATAAGTGTACATAAAGAAAGATGATGTATAAACTGCTTGGAACAATGTCATAATCAGTATGTAGGGTTGAGCTAGTAGGAATTATAAAAATAGAGAATGAGAGGAAAATGCATGCAAAAGAATGAGTGCTATAAAATTGAGGATGAGAGGAAAATATTCATATAATATGTATATAGACAAAAAGATGGATACAAAAACAGAGCAAAGAACAATTAAGATTAAAAGAGAGAAAATGCAGAATATTTTTGCTATAAACACAAGTTTTTAGTACTGGGAGAAAAAGAAATTTTCAAGAAGGTGAATGCATGTACAAATAACTAACGAGAGTAGTTGAAATGAAATTGCTATTTGTTATTAGAGGTGAAGATGAAGGTGTATAAGAGTATATGTGTAAGATTTCTGTCTACATAATTATATTGAAGTGAGAATTGGGTATCTTAGGAGAAAAATAAAAATAATTTGAGTGCAGTAGGTGTAGACGTCTTAAAAAGTACATATAGTAAAAGAAAAAGAGATAAGTTCTAACAGAACAGGTGCTGAATGACTGTGGACTGAATAGAAAAGTGAGTGGTCAGTACAAAAGAAATATGTTGGGATGGTTTGATCAAAGAGAATGAAAAAATATTGAATTGCAAGACAAATATATGACAGAATAGTGCACAGGTCAAGATGAAGGAGAAGAGTGAGTATATCATGGATGAGTGGACTTGATGAGCTGTTCAAGATGACAGAGGTGAGGTATTTAAAGAACAAAAGGCAATGAGTCTAAGATGTTCCTGTTACATATTAATTCAGTGTTACATTTTCAGAATAGGGTTTTCTATCTCAAAATATAGTCAGATTCTTACAATGTTGATTCCTAGTATGTTGGCAGTGTGAAGCATTTTTAAAAATGTAACTGAAGGACTTTAGGAGATTCAACTAAGTTCAGAAAGCATATTAACTTTGACCCAATATAATTACAGGGAAGGGAATCTGGAAATGTTTTATGTTGTAATAATTATAATGCAGTCACTCCAAACCATTTAATTCAACCTGTTTTTACTCAAATGGATTTTTGATATTGACTAATTTGGATCTAAACCTGTTTAAGTGCAATCAAGAGGCATTAAATGTCATAAATAGCTCTGAATATCTCTTTAAAAATAAATGAAAAAGAATGCCTAATATTACATTTCCAGTCAAAGAATGTTAAGATTAAACCACTCCTAATCATACATATGGCAGTAATCCAATTAGTCATTTTTCTTTTTCTTCTTGCATTCCCTCATTTAAAATAAAGACTTTTGGACAGAATTGTCAATCAGTACTTTCCCACAGGGAAGATTTAAATCAGATCTTTGAAATAATTTTGATAAAACACAGCCTAACCCTCATTCAGCTATTATGAAGCTATAAAGACATGGGCTATTGTTGCTGTCAGATAAAAGTTAATAGTACATTTCAGTGAAATCACTATTTGTTTCAACAAAGGGGGGGGGGTTATTGGTAAAATATATATTAGTTACTGTGCCTTTACAAATGCTGGGGTGCAATAGTTGGATACTTGAAAAACTTACTGCAACCTCCCCCACCCCCCAAAAAAATTATACATCATCTGAAGTTTTATTGTGACATAATTGTGTACTTCTGTGATAGCCTAAACTGTGTGTGAGTGAGATTTTTAAATACATAAACATCTATAGATTGAGGAGCAAAATTTATGCATCAACATCCAAGATGAAGGATATATTTAGTGTCTTGCCCCTTTTCAATACTTATGCTTAACCAAATTTAATTCTGTCTTATGATTTCAAATGCACAGTAGGCCTGCAGGATTTATTGCTGTCATGTCTGTCTTATTTTTCCATCTACCTATCAGCAAGGAGAATGTACATAGTCCTGGAGGGTCCACAAATTTTTTTTTAAGGGACAAGAAGCTTGTCTCTTTAAGAGACAAGAGTGTGCTGCCAGATTGTTTAGCTGGAAAGTAGGTGGACATAGGCCGCCTTCTAAAACACCACCACAAAACAAAATAAGCAGAAGAAACAAGATTTTAAATAAGGTTCTGAACAGAGGCTGCTATCATCTAACCATTTGCTTATAATAGGAGAGAAGGATAAAAAACACAGCAGGTAGAAGAGAATGCAAATATAATTCCTTGCACTTTAGTCATGTTTCTAAACTAAAAATGCTGTGTCATACTCAACTACATTACTTTTACTCATGTGGAGGCTCCAAATAAACCCTTCGTTTACTGAGAAAAGTATTTTATAGAAATTCTCAATTATTGAGAAGCACAGAATTAATAAACCTGAAGTCAACTTTTAAAGGACTTTAAAACTTTTATCAAATAAATATTTGCAAGAAGCATAAATTCCAACGATAGATTAATGAATAGAACATGGAATAGAAAATAGAAATTGTGCATAGAGAAAAATTCTGATAATTACAGGAGAAGCATCTGGGACTCGGGTTTTACTTTGAATGTTGAATCTGGTTCCTTCAGATCCATTACTTCTTTAATTAATGTAAAAAATAATTTTCAATGAATTGGATAGCAGTAAATGTTAATCAAAAGATAAATCTTTGTTTATTTCCGCAACTATGGTGTTTACCCATGGGCAGTTACACAGTATATAGGAATGTCTGGAATTCAGCCATGTCGAAAATAAATATGCCACATATCCATGCAAGGGATTTTTTAGATAAAAAGAGTTACTTTGATTATACTCTTCAGAGAACAGTATGACATTACATAGTTCTGAAAAATGAAGGATGATTCAAGGGGGAAAAATCAAAATCCTCGGCAAGTCAGTATAATAAATTTATAAATTAAAACAATTGATTAATGAAAGCATCCCAAAATCTAAGGAATTTTTCACAATCTCTTTATTTTAACATTCCATTGTCTCAAAGCACTGATGCCAGCATACATGCTTTCTTCATCTTCTTTCTAATCAAAATCCTTGTCCAAGTTTTTCTTGCTACCCAACAGTTTCACCAGAGATTTTCAATCTAATGTGGCAAAATTTTCAGCGTCTCTAGATGTAGAATTACACATTTGTAGGCATAAAATTGATCAGTCAGCCACACACTTGGTTTGTTATGTGTGCCATGATGTAAGTTGCTCTACAAATAATAATTTTAAAAGAATTCATAATATGTTGGCAAGATATTGACAATTCTAAAGTGAAGGTGAATTGCATATTGCTGAATGGACAGTTGAGTGGCTGTTAATGATAGATCTTCCAACACCACAAGCTAACACTAAAATGGTGATTAGGTTGCCTGGCTCTCAATTTGAATAGATGTCTGTACATGTACAAATATACCTAAACACTATCAGATATTGTGGGAATTTGAATTTGAAGCTGGGTGATGAGTCGCCCTATGTCCTCTTTCTTTGTTGTATAACATCCAGAGACTCAGTTGATTGGGGAGTCTGTTAATATTACAAATAAACATTGCAAATAAATCACACACACAAAATGTTACTATTGGGGGCAAATGGTTATTCACTGTCTGAAGGAAGGACATTTTTGAACCCAGGTTTTTGTGCGCAAAACTTTTACACGCAAAACTTCTAAATCTCAGTGTGGAAATTTCACAGCTGTACACACAAAAAAATGACACTGCCTTGCAGAGACTTCAACTGTCAGGATATTCTTACTCATTTGAAATCATATCTCAAAACTTAAGAGACCATCAATTCTTTAGTTCTTCTGTTATGATGGCAATTGTTTTACCCACTAGTGACTTTTCGTGAGAAACTACAGTGCAATGATTTCCCATTGTCTTCTGCATCCCTGTTTATTTTTTTGTATGGATGTATTTTATCATTGCCAATATACTGTATATCTGCCACAGCTGTTCTAGCCTACATGCTTCCACTTGTAGTTGCTACTGGTAGAGCAGCTGCTTTCTATCAGAGTTAATCTTATTACTTGTCAAGTCACGGCACTGTCTTTGGATATATTGTTGTCAATATATTTCTTGCATGTTAGGGTTACTATATTCTTCTAGGAATCTCATATTTGTTCATAGTTGTTATTTGACACACTTATACCACAGCTATCCATTATATCTAATAGCTGTTCTGTACATCCAGTACCTGAAATGGACATTGTATCTACAAGGTTTCTATGAATGGGATGAAGTTTTGATCAGTAAGACAGAAAGACATTTGAAGTTTTTCATTTTTCAATTTCTTTTAATGTAGATTTCAAAATACCTGTAATCAGTTTAAGAGTATATTGTCCATTCAGTTCTCAATTATATTTCTGACAGTTTCTCATGTATCTTCCATGTACTTTCTTCAAATTATTTTAGAAATGCATATTAAAAGAGATTTGATATAATCCATTTATACATTTACCTGAGACTGAGATCAATTGAATTTAATAGGACTTGTTCTTCAATAGATACGCATAGCAGAAAAATGCAATTGTAGTTAAACAATAGAGACAGAAGATTTTCAAGCAGATTTTCCTAACTTTAGTTTATTATCTAGACAACTGAATTCCATACTTATCTTTTCAGATTGTCATTGCCAGCATCATGTGCAGCTATAATAAGAATGATTGGACTGAGCTTTCAAAAATGGCTGAGGTAATGACTTACTAATATGTCTTCTCTTTTCTCCCTCTTTCCTCTTTTTTTTTCTTTCCCCTTACTCTATAATTGTGTGAAAGAAGAAATTCAAATGAAAAATGAGGGTTTAAAATGTATCTGTGATTGCTTGTTTGTTCTGTGTTTTCATTAAAATGATAGAAATGTAAATTAAATGAATCTATTCCATAGAAATGGTCCCCTGGACTTTGCATGCTACCTGAAAATTCTGTAGCCTTTGAATTTCTATGCTTTTTTATTTGCATTTTAAGCAACATGCATATTATGACTGATGCCTTGATAAAATTTAATTCTACCTTTGAGAACCTAACTTGATCTTACCTTGCCTTCAGGCACTCCAGTTTGACAGCAGTGGAAGAAATTTTGAATATAAAACTCTTGAATATTTAAAGTATAAAAGGCTCGTTTAATGCTTTTCTGGTTCTAATACAGATTTACAATAAAGGAGGAGAAAAATACCACATAAAAGTCGCTGTACATAATACCACTTTGTTGGTTTTTCTATACTTTAAATATCATCTTGCATAAATGAAAGTAACTTTGTCAAATACTTGGAATTTGTAGCATACACACACACACAACATATATATATATATATATATATATATATATATATATATATATATATATATATATATATATATATATATATATATATATATATATATATATATATATATATATATATTTTCGTTTTGGTACTTACATGTATGGCCTTCAGCTTTGTTCGGGTATTTTCCCACGTCATAGTAGTGGTGCTTTTAAAGTTGTAGCAACGTTTCAGCAGAATCTCATCTGCCATCATCAGGCTTTTGTATTGTGTTCGTCTGTGAGTTAGACTTTTACAGTGGTTTCAGATTTAAATTTGGGGCAGCCTATTGCTGTGCCAGAATGGTTTTTTCTTCATCCTGATTGGTTGAGAGTCTTGGTCTGTGTTTATTGGTCTTGGAGTTTGCTGTGTTCTGCTTCTAATATCTTCTGTCTGTTTTTTTGGCTCTTTTTGTATCTTGATTGGCTGGCAACATTGTGTTACTTTATTGGAGGCCTTTAGTGCAGCTTGGCTTCGGGTAAATGGACGGCTATCATTAGTTAGGAAGCTGGGTTTCATCTGGGTGCCTGGTTGGGGTGTGTTTGAGCTGGAGGTATCAGGGGGGATCTGTTTGTGCCCAGGTGTTTGCCTGGCTTGTGGTGTGGAGATTTTTTTGTTTGTGAGTGCAGGCTTCCAAATGATTGACAGCCTGGTGGAATCATCTCTTCTGTTCATGCTTTCTGGTCTTTTTTCAATCTCTATGGCTTCTCTGATGATTCTGTGGCTGGAATTTTCTATAGTGGCTAGGGTTTTGGTGCCATTGAAGTTGATTCTATGACCTGTGGCTTCCATGTGTTGGACTAGTGAGGAAGTGTGTTGTGTTCATCCAGGCGGGTGCTTATTCTTCTATTGGTCTGTCCAATGTATGTGGCCGGGCATGATGCACAGGGGACTTCGTATATGCCTTGGTTTTCCAGGTCAATTTTGTCTTTGGGGTTTCTGAGGATGGCTGCTATTTTTCTGTCTGTTTTGAAGGCAGTCTTGATGTGGTGTCTGTATAGTATCTTACTAATTTTGTCTGTAGTGCCTCTTATGTAGGGCAGGACAGCTGTTCCATGGGTCTGTTCATCTTCTGGGTCTCTATTATGTCTCAGTGTGTTTTTGTGGATCAAGTTGGTGATTTTGCTTTTGTGGAAGCCGTTGGCTGTCAATATTTTAGTCAGGGTGCATAGTTCAGTCTTAATGTGTGTCTTGTCTGCCAGGCGTTTGGTTCTAGTAATTAGTGTTTTAGCCACGGAGTTTATCTGTGCTGGGTGGTGGTGGGATTGGGCGTTGAGGTAGCGGTTGGTGTGTGTTTTCTTCTGGTATATGGTGTGTCCTAGTGTGCCATCTGTTTTTTTGTAGATTAGTACATCTAGGAATGGTAGTTGTTTGTTTGTTTCTGTTTCCATGGTGAACTTGTTTTTGGGGTGTGCGCTGTTTAGGTGTGTTAGGAAATTGTTTAGGTTTTCTTGTCCATGGGGCCAAATCACGAATGTGTCATCGATGTATCTTAACCATAGTTTGGGTTTGAGGATGGCATTGGCCAGGGCTTTGGATTCGAATTCTTCCATGAATAGGTTTGCAATGACAGGTGACAGTGGTGATCCAATGGGGGCTCCTTCTATTTGTTTGTATCTTTGTCCTTTGTATATGAAATATGTGTTGGTTAAGCAGTGTTCTGTTAGTTCCATGAGGTGTTTAGCTGGTTGGTATTTATTTTTGATGATTTCAAGGGTCTCTTTTATCGGGACTTGGGTGAATAGTGAAACCACGTCAAAACTTACAAGCAGATCTTCTTGCTCCAGGTGTAGATCTTTGATCATTTCCAAGAAGTGGTATGAGTTTTGTACATGAGAAGCTGCTGTTTCAGCATGGGGCTGTAGCTCTTTTGCTAGGTGTTTAGCTAGGTTTTGTAGTGGTGCTCCTCTGGAGCTGACTATGGGTCTGAGAGGTATGCCTTTTTTGTGTATTTTTGGGAGGCCGTATAGTTTGGGGCATCTGGAAGATTTCTCTCTGGGTATGATCGTGTGTTGGATCTCTTTGCTTATGTGGCTGGTTATAATTTTCTTCTTGGTTAATTTTTCCAGATATGTGGTTGGGTCTGTGTTTATGGGTTTGTATGTGGAGTCTTGGAGTAGGTCTGTCAATTTTGTTTCATAGTCTTTTCTGTCCATTACTACAGTGGCATTCCCTTTATCTGCTGGGAGGATGATTATGCTGCTGTCTCTTTTCAGGGTTTGTAGCGCTTTAATTTCATTTTGCTGCAAGTTGCTTTTGGGTGGTTTGCTTGTGCATAGGATGTTGGTAACTTGGTGTCTTATTTTATCAGCTTCATCTGTATTTAATTTAGTTAGGCTGGATTCTACTGCACATATGATGGATTCTGTGGGGATTTTTTGGGGTGCTATAGCATAGTTGAATCCTTTGGTTAGGACTTCTGTTTCTGTTTTGGTGAGTTCTCTGTTGGAAACATTGTACACTAATTGTTTCAGGTGTTGTTGTTTAGAACATGACAAGAAAACCCCCAACAACTCACAACAACACCTGAGACCCAGAAGATGAACAGACCCATGGAACAGCTGTCCTGCCCTACATAAGAGGCACTACAGACAAAATTAGTAAGATACTATACAGACACCACATCAAGACTGCCTTCAAAACAGACAGAAAAATAGCAGCCATCCTCAGAAACCCCAAAGACAAAATTGACCTGGAAAACCAAGGCATATACGAAGTCCCCTGTGCATCATGCCCGGCCACATACATTGGACAGACCAATAGAAGAATAAGCACCCGCCTGGATGAACACAAAAATGCAGTCAAAAAGCTGGAACACACTTCCTCACTAGTCCAACACATGGAAGCCACAGGTCATAGAATCAACTTCAATGGCACCAAAACCCTAGCCACTATAGAAAATTCCAGCCACAGAATCATCAGAGAAGCCATAGAGATTGAAAAAAGACCAGAAAGCATGAACAGAAGAGATGATTCCAGACTTCCGGTTTGTCGGCTTCGCGAGCAGCAGGGATTCGCGAAGCTGCGCGATCCCTGCTGCGCTAGCCGCTTTTGGGGCTCCGATCCGGACGGGTGCGGAGCTAGGCTGCCCTGCAGGGGCAGCTGAAGGTAGGGGGGATCTGGAGAGGGGTTTGGGGTGTTGCAGACCCCTCCCGGCTGGCAGAACCCCTTTTCCCAAGACGGTGCAGCGGCGGTCCGTAATGGCCTCCACAAAGAAGCTGGCAGTCGGGTAAGAATGCGCAGGAGGAAGTGGAGAAAGTTTTCGAAAGGAGAAAGTTTTTCTTGGTTCCTAGGACTCTAAGACATATTTAACAAAATTCCTGAAAAGTATGACTTTCTGAATGATACCTTCTAGAAGAGGAAAAAAGCGGCAGTTTGATGGTGCTGAAAGGAAAGCTTACCCTCTTTTCCTACGGAATAAATAAGTGAATATTAAGAAACCTATTTTTTTAGGTGAAAACTGGTTTTAAACGATGAGTGGGAAGAGAGAGGACTAAAAAAAAAATATTTGTATGCTAAGACTTTGTTGGAGGAGATGCCTTAAGGATTTGAAGACTAAAATATATTGCAATAAGATTTTAAGAAACAGATTTGGACTTTCTTTTTCTCTGATTGATACTACCCTAGGAGGAGAAAGTGAGAACTCTGCCTTGGTTTGGACTGATTGATAACTTTGGGACTGTTTTATTTTTTCTTTGGAATATTCTGGTTGTTGTAAGAAGAAAGAAGGGGAAAAGAAAAGAAAAGAAAAGATTTATAATGGCTCTTTCTATTGAGGAACTGAGAAAAGATTATGAACAAGCAAAAAAAAATGGTAAAGCTGGTTTGAAAGAAGCCTTCCTTTTTTTAGAAATGGCGCTTATTAACTATCAACAAACATTACAACAGATGAAGACAGCAGAAGAAGAAGAAGGAGAGGAAGCCATTTTTAATAAATCTCAGAACTCGACCAAGAAAGAAGGAAGAGGGAAAGGAAGAGAAATAAAGGACTTAAGATTTAAAAAAACACTTAAGAAAGGGAAAAATAAGGTGCAAAATCAATATAATGATAGTAAACAAAAGGGAAAAGGAATACGACAGAGAAAGGAAGCCAGTAAGGCAGAGGCTAGAAGAAGGAGGGGTAGAAAGGTTTGTTGGGAGAAGAAAGAAAGGGAAAAGGTGGAGAAAAGCTACAAAGTTTTGAAATTAAATGGGAAAAAAGGAATCTTTTTTAGGGATAAAGGATAAAGTATAATTTCTTCAAAGAGATTTTGCAAGGTACATAAGATGATATTGTAGTATTGTATTAGAAATAGAAAACTTAAATGGTTTAAGAGTTGATAAGAGATTAAAATGTTGAAATGTTTAATAATGATTGGTTTTAAAATTTAATAATATGAGGGGAGGTTTAGAATATTGAGTTTTAATTAAAGAGTTTAATAAGATTATGGTATTGATGTTATTATAAAATTTCTATTATAGTATTTGTTTTTAATATTTAGATCTATTGTTTAACTATGTATTTAATTATTCTGGATGTACTATTCAGATAGAATGTACCAAGCAAAATCGGATTGGGTATTGGGCGTTATTTTAAAGGTTAATTTGATTAATTTAGTGGGGAGATAGAAAGGCATCATACTCTGATTAGTGATTTCAGGAGAAATTTCTTTTTTTATATAAGGAACGAGACAAAGGGACAATAAAGAATGGACAAAAGATACAAATATAATGACTCAAATTAAGATGATTAATTAATATAGAATTAAGAAGAGTGAAATATGTGGAGACGTTAATATAGAAGACTTAGAATGGTAAATAAAATAAGTAATGATATGTAAGATGAGCATGAATATAATTGAAGTCCATGAAGAGAGAGATACCTGGGTCCAAGTTACTTTCCAAAAAGATTTTTTTTATGTTTTGTGTGTTGTGTGTATATGTTTTTGTTTTTTTTGTGGGGAGAATTAATAAAATCTTGTAGAAATATAGAATGAGAATAATGGGAACTAAGTCAGAAAGAAATAGATGAAATAATAATAATAAAATTGAATAAGAGTAAAGAGAAATAAAGAGAAATTGGATAAGAGGTTTTTGTATGTTTATATGGAAATGGATTAAAACAGAATTATAGTTTATCTGACTTGTTAAATTTATAATGGAAAAAGGTTTAAACATGTAATGGATAATGATGACTTGTGTGTTTTGAAAATTAATAAAACTTGTTAAAAAAAAAAAAAGAGAAGAAGAGATGATTCCACCAGGCTGTCAATCATTTGGAAGCCTGCACTCACAAACAAAAAAATCTCCACACCACAAGCCAGGCAAACACCTGGGCACAAACAGATCCCCCCTGATACCTCCAGCTCAAACACACCCCAACCAGGCACCCAGATGAAACCCAGCTTCCTAACTAATGATAGCCGTCCATTTACCCGAAGCCAAGCTGCACTAAAGGCCTCCAATAAAGTAACACAATGTTGCCAGCCAATCAAGATACAAAAAGAGCCAAAAAAACAGACAGAAGATATTAGAAGCAGAACACAGCAAACTCCAAGACCAATAAACACAGACCAAGACTCTCAACCAATCAGGATGAAGAAAAAACCATTCTGGCACAGCAATAGGCTGCCCCAAATTTAAATCTGAAACCACTGTAAAAGTCTGACCCACAGACGAACACTATACAAAAGCCTGATGATGGCAGATGAGATTCTGCTGAAACATTGCTACAACTTTAAAAGGAACTACACTATGACGTGGGAAAATACCCGAACAAAGCTGAACACCATATATATATATATATATAAACTATATATATATATATATATATATATCATATATGTATATACATATACATATATATATATGTATATGTATATATATACATATGTATATGTATACATACATACATACATACATACATACACACATACACACACACACACACGTGTGTGTGTGTATTTGTTTTCTGAGGTTTTCGCGGGTATTTGTATGTGGATCTTTGGTTATTCGGGTTTTCTCCTGCATAAAATTGGAAGTATCTAGGTTACGTTTTGATGAAGTCTCATTCATCATCTTCAGGCTTGTGTCTTCGACTTTGTGCTTCTCGGAGTAATGTGAGCTTGCAGCTGCTTCTTCCTTTTAACTGCTAGTGGGGGTGTGACTTGATTGGGTGGGGGCTTGGCCGTGTTCTGATTGGCTGGGGGTGTGTTCTCATTGGTTGGGGTTTGGTTATGTTCTGATTGGTTGGGGGTTGGCTGTGTTCTGATTGGCTGGGGGTGTGTTCTGTTCAGGTGGGGGCTTGGTTGTGCTCAGGTTAGTCTTACTTGCTGGGGGATTTGAGCTGGTGAGCTGTGATCTGCTGTTTGGCTTTGCGTTCGTGGTCATGCCACATCTTCATGGTGGGCGTCAGTTCGCTTCATGTATGGGTCAGAGGGGTTTGAAGCAGGTTAGTGATGCAGCTGTGGTACGGCTTCTGGTCCGTGGTCGTGTCTCATCTTCTGTGTGGGTGTGAGTCTGCTTTCTACATGGAAGTGTGGTGGTAGCATCTTGTGTGGCCCTCGTGCGTGTCTGGTGTCTGGTGTCATTCTTCATACTAGGTACTCGTTTGTTCATGAGGGCGGGTTTCCAAATGGCTGGTAGGTGGGAGGTATCATCTCGTTTATTCATGCTGTATGGGCTTTTTTCTATCTATGGCTTCTCTGATTATTCTGTTGTTGAAGTGTTCGGTTTTGGCGATAGTTCTGGTATTTTTAAAGTCAATCTCATGTCCTGTGGCTTTGAGATGTTGGACCAGGGAAGAGGTTGGTTCTTCTTTTTTGATTGAGTTCTTGTGTTCTTCAATGCGTGCACTTATTCTTCTGTTAGTTTGTCCGATGTATGTGGTGGGGAAAGCGGTGCAAGGGATTTCGTATACTCCTTGGTTTTCTAACTCGATTTTGTCTTTAGGGTTTCTTAGGATGGTGGATATTTTTCTGTTTGTGCAGAATGCTGTTTTAATGTTGTGTTTTTGGAGGATCTTGCTGATTTTGTCTGTAGTGCCTTTTATATATGGGAGGAGGGCTTTGCCGTTCTCTTGTTCTCTGTCTTGGATTTTGGTTGGGGTTTCTTTTTGGATTAGGTGGGTAATCTTCTTTCTTTGGAATCCATTGGCTGTTAGTACGTTAGTGAGAGTGTGTAGTTCGGTTTTTAGGTGTTGTTCGTCGGCTAAGCATTTTGTTCTGGAGATGAGTGTCTCGGCTACGGAATTGATCTGTGCTGGGTGGTGGTGTGAGAGTGCGTGTAGATAGCGGTTTGTATGTGTTTTCTTCTGGTAGACGGTGTGTCCTAGGGAGCCATTGGATTTTTTGTATACTAAGACATCTAGGAAGGGAAGTTGATTGTTAGCTTCTGTTTCCATGGTGAATTGTATTTTGAGGTGTAAGCTGTTGAGGTGTGTGAGAAAGTTGTTCAGTTTTTCTTTTCCATGTGGCCAGATTATGAAGGTGTCATCTACGTATCTGAGCCAGAGTTTGGGTTTGTGATCATATTTTTCTAGAGCTTGTGTTTCAATGAGCTTGTGTTTGAAACAGAAGCTGTACCGCACCCGCTTCAAACCTTTCCGACCCATACATGAAGCGAACTGATGCCCACCATGAAGATGTGGCACGACCACGAACGTGAAGCCAAACAGCAGGATCACAGTTCACCAGCTCAAATCCCCCAGCAACTAAGACTAACCTGAGCACAACCAAGCCCCCACCTGAACAGAACACCCCCAGCCAATCAGAACACAGCCAACCCCCAACCAATCAGAACACAGCCAAACCCCAACCAATGAGAACACACCCCAGCCAATCAGAACACGGCCACCTGAACAGAACACCCCCAGCCAATCAGAACACAGCCAACCCCCAACCAATCAGAACACAGCCAAACCCCCAACCAATGAGAACACACCCCCAGCCAATCAGAACACGACCAAGCCCCCACCCAATCAAGTCACACTCCCACTAGCAGTTAAAAGGAAGAAGCAGCTGCAAGCTCACATTACTCTGAGAAGCACAAAGCTGTAGACACAAGCCTGAAGATGATGAATGAGACTTCATCGAAACGTCGCCTAGATACTTCCAATTTTATGTGGGAGAATATATATATATATATATATATATATATATATATATATATATATATATATATGTGTGTGTGTGTGTGTGTGTGTGTGTGTGTGTACACACACACACATACACACACATATACACACACACACACATATACATACACACACACATATACATACACACACACATACATAGATACATACATACATACAACATATGGTATCTGTAAATTTAGAAAGTAAAATTTGATTGTGCTTTTAATATATAATTGTGCTCTAGGATAATATCCAATAACCTAAAAACAATACAACCATTGCAGTTATACAAACTGTCACTATTGCCTTTTATGTTATGGGCCTATAAAATGAACATTTTTTAAAATGTTAAACATTTCACTGTCAAGTATTTATGACCTCCCAGGTACATAAACTCTAGAGGGTAGTCAGTCTGGTCTCCACAGGAGGCCAACCTATATATACAAAAGGTCAACTTGTCACCGATGTGGAGAACAAAAATAATAACAGCACATGCATAGGTTAAGATGTTCAAGAGGAAAGGAAAGGCTTTAAGAAAAATATAAATAGCATTTTTCATGATTGATCTCTTTGGAATTTTTGAACCATCACTACACAGCATGCAAAAATCATTTCTGTCACTCAGAGTACAAATTACAAATCAAATACTAATTTTGTCAGATTTTTTTAATCAAACATCCTGGTTTGTTAAGTCAGCATAACCATGTAAGACTGGGTGGAGTTAGGCCAAATTATTATTTTTTTAAAAAAAAACAACCCTTGATCCTTAAACCATTTTTGGAGTTATATATATTTTGGATTTTGAGAAGACTAGACCTGCAGACAATCCAAAGATATGCATCCACGGTTGCTATTAGTTAAGCTAATGTCTTGTTTATTATTCATTTATTTAGTAAAATTAAAATATTTAATACATCTTTTTATGTAGCCATTTTAACTGGTATACAAATAACATATTATTAAGAAACAGTTATAAAGTTATAAAAATTAAAAAGATTAATATAAATTATGTAGTCACTAAGAGTTTACACTAACTTAATAGCACACTATCATCAATATAAAACAGGAAAAGGGAGGTGAATACAAACACATACACACATATATAAAATATATAATCTCATACTGTATATACATACATATACAACATACATGCATAAACATTCATATATACATATTCTGTGCTAAGAGTGATTGGATTGGTCATCACAAAGAGTCAATAAAGACTGCGCCAAGTATTGGAGTTCCTGTGTGACGAATAGCTACAAGGCTCAGGACTGCTGGCTGTGCAACCAGGGCCAGCAATTGCAGGACCTCTGGAAGAAAAGATGTTTATCTGTCACAAATATACAAAGCTTGAAAACAAAACAAAACCAGTCAATGATGAAGAAGATACAGTGCAGTTCTGAGCACAGTTATGGGACAACCCCAAAAATTACAACAAAAATGCAGCTTAGATAAAGGAGATGAATAAGAATTAAAAAAAAAAATAAGCTGAAATGAAAGAACTTGTAATAACAGGAGAAATAACAGCAGGAGGGGAAGGTTAAGGAAGATCAAGAATTCATTGGCACTATAGGAAGAAAAACTGCATGTTCTTGATTGAAGCATCTGTCTGGTCTGCACCAATTCATTGCCAATCAGTTTAACAACCAATTGCAAGGAAGTGAAACTGAATCAGGCAAAACCTACCTGATAATGAAAGATCCAACAAAAGGGGCAGCCACCAGGCAACTACAGGTTTACCAACCTGCTTACCAACAAAATTCAGATTGCTAATTGGTGTGGAAGCCGATGCAATCCAACAGCATTTAGTTGAAGAAAAGATTTCTCCATTTGAACAAAGGAAAACTTCCCAAATAGCAGAGGAACAAAAGATCAGCTCCCAATTGACAAGATGAATGAATATGGCAAAAGAAAGCAAAGATAGTGCCGACAGTAATAGGCTCTTTGAGTGCAATCCCATAACAACTAAGCATCACTTGGAGCTCATCAGCATTGCCAAAATCACCAACATTCAGTTGCAAAAAGCAGCTTTATGTGTAAGAGCTTTTTCCTGTGACAATACCTTTAACACCATTAAACAACATCACCTATCCCAGAATCTTGAGGACTCTATAGGTGGATAAAAATTTCAAATCCAGTGTAAATATTTGTCTGACTGTGCAACTAACCACCACCACCACAACAACAATAACAACAATGGATAGTCCCATTGATCCTTAATGGTCAACATTACCCATTTTGGGGAACCCTGGTTTGAAGCATTCTGTAAAAACATGCTTCATGAACTGAGAGTTTCTAGTGAACGACTTCAGGCTACTAGGAAGAGGCAAGGTAGCTTTTGGCTACTCTCCCCTTTTCTCTGCAGATAAGAGTCCCTGACAAAAATGCTTTGCAGGCCATAATGATTCTAAAGTAATGATGGAGATAAAGCATGGAGTTAATGGCCTTCATTTCAAGTACACATTTCCTAAAGTTTGCATCATAGTTCTCTACAAATATAGAGGTTTATTTGATGATCATTGAATAAAGATCTTCAGGGTAGAGCTAATTTAATCATGATAGGTAGAATCAGTGGTGGGATTCAAATTTTTTTACTACCGGTTCTGTGGGCGTAGCTTGGTGAGCATGGCAGGGGAAGGATACCGTAAAATCTCCACTGAGAGGTAGAATTTGCAGGTTCTCCGAACTACTCAAAATTTCCACTACTGGTTCTCCAGAACTGGTCAGAAGCTGCTGAATACCACCTCTGGGTAGAATCTTTATAATTCATAATCACAGAAAATCTGTTGGGACAAAATAAGAACTTTTTCATGAATGTAATCATATGTCTAAAGAAAATACAATCTAACCTCTGAAGAAGTTTGGTTAACTTTGTCCCCAGGGCACATACTATAGGAAATGTACTGTATAGTCTCACAGTTCAGATTAGCTGAACCTACATTGCCCATTGGAAGCCAACTACATGAGCTACTAGCCCAACTCCAAGGGTTTTTATTGGAGAAAAACTGAAGGGTTCTGTACATAATCTTTGGCTCCTGGAATTAAAGCGGGATATAAATCAGTGAATAAATAAAGGGGTGGATAAATGGCATTCAGTAGAAATTGACAGACCTCTGGCGAAAACAAATATATTTCAGATAAAGAGGACTCAGTCAAGTTGCCTGGCATTTACTCTAATTCTGATTGCTTCCTGCCATCCACCACTCACTTGTTCTTTTAATGTTCAGTTCCAGGCATATGTACTAAATTTGTGCATGCCTTCCAAGAATTCCATTCCTTCAGGATTTCTAATGTAGTGACCTAGTTAAATCATATTCTCTAAAATTTGTTTCTGTGTTATAAACCAACGTGAAAGAAATACATTGAACACTGGAAACAGGCCACCACTAGCACCCAGTTACTAATAGCAATTGTAAGCAATTCTTCTGGTGCAGAAAACCAACATATTGGGAGAATGTGTTCATCTTGCTGTTTAAAATACCTGATATATTTTTTTATGTGGAAACATGTGCAATAGTTTGATGTAAACACATTTTGAATCTGTTGTCTGAATTGTATGAGCTTATTGCACTATTCATTTGACAATATTTTCAGAATTGTTTAAATTTAATTCAGAATTAGTTTAGGAAAAGTAGAAAGTTAATTACCCCTTTTAATATAAAATGATGCCTTTCTTTGGATATTCCTTTTTTTTAAATTTGATTTTCTGTTGCTCTGAAATATTTTATGTGTGGAATTAGTAATGAGCTAAAATAAATATTGATGTAGGGGGAGAAAATATTGCATGTACTGCAAATTACATATCAGGTTGTCATTTGAGAAATTACCTTCACTAAAGTGCTCAAGCATTTGGCAGTGAATATTTTATTTCCCCCACCTTTTTCTGTGTATCATATAGGCTTCTGGAGCAGATGCCCTGGAGTTGAATTTATCATGTCCGCATGGCATGGGAGAAAGAGGCATGGGACTGGCTTGTGGGCAGGTAAGATTTTTAGTCTCTTTCATTTCTCTGTTGCTGTACAGCACCATTTCATTGATAGTTCTAGCTGAGGGCTAGAACACAAGGAGTGAATTGCTAGCTTGGAATTCCCTGGTCTCTTCCTGTTTAAATATTTAGTGCCAAAAATGGAGGAAGTGACAAGTATCTGAGATTACACACAGTGTTTATTTGTATGGAAGACAAAATTGCATTATGCGCTTGACAGGAAGCAATATCATAACAAATAGTTGCCAAAATGCTCGGACAGAATTGTACTTTATACATTCTTAATGCTGACTAGCCTCTCTGGGGAACAGCCATACAAGCAACATGATGCTCATAGGCATTTTACAGAAGGTTAGCTACAATGGTGGTATTTTATGGTTAGTTGAAACTATGCTAAGAAGTGATGGGGAATCTGTGTGGGAACACAGATGGACTTGGGTGACCTCTTTCTAAGCTATTGGTTCTGTCATTTCAGCTCCTAAAGTGCAGTCATGTATATGCCCAGCTAGAAAAACACCCATGGTATGATAATAGAAGACCTTGGTCCAAACTCCCTGAGTGTTAGAAACCCAATTAGTTGAAATAGAGGAAAGTATATTTTTTTAGTTGCTTCTAGTGCCAAGCTTTGTTTTTAAAAGGAACTCTTCACAACAATCAGCATATGGAACTATTAGGAATGAGGACAAACATGAAGTATTAGGATACTTCACAAGACAAGTGTAGGGTTCAATTGCTAAGCATAACAAATTTAAAACACCTGCTTTTATATCTAAAGAAATAAAGAACCTATAAAGTGAATACAGAGTTAAGGAAACCATAACCATCTGTAAAGACGCAGAATTTGTTTATAGGGAAGAGTCATATTGCAAAAGTGGAGGAGAAAAAACAGAAATTTCTTCATTTCCTCTCTCTCTTCTCTCACTACAACATCTGATTATGATTTTCTTAGATAAAGAGACTATTGCATCAAAGAGTTCAGCATTTGCATGGATTAGTTTAAATGTTTCAGGTAGACTTAGCCTACCTGCTAAAAATAATTAAACATGTAATCCACATGTAAAGCAACAATTTGTTGCATTTCATAGATCTGATTAAATCTGAATGCAACATAGTGTATGTGTGTGTGTGTTTGTGTGTGTGTAATTTTTTCCCTACATTTCCAAAGATGCTTATTTTTTTTTTACATAGTGCTGTTGCTGTCTTTATTCCCACAACCAAATTATCTGATGTTACATTAAATCTTGAGGTTCTGCTTTGGCCTAAATTAGCCTTTACCAACCGGTGCTTACTTCTTGTAATATTCAATCAGGAAAATATATTGGACAAAGCTGGCACAGATTCCAGGATATATTTATGGAATGTACATAGAAAGCAAAATACTTCTATGAATAAGCAATAAAATGATACAACACACAACAATAGTTCAGGCTGCTTTGGAACTTGAGGGTATTCCAAAAGGAACACATTGAGACATATTTTTAAAAAACTGCTTTCCTATATATTTCTCCATACATAACATAACTATGTTTCTGTCTCACTTGGCATTTTCTCAAATGATTAAAAAAAACTTTTCCCCCATTTATAACCGATAATGTTCTTCCTCTGAGATCTTCAGTTATATTTCTGCACCTGTTGAGGTAGTCATTTTTCTATAAGCGATTTCTTGCTTTCGCTAATCCCCATCCGTCAACTCAAAATGTTGTATTTCAGAATTTTTCCCCATCTTTTTCCCAAGCAGGACATTACAGCATCTGCAGTCATTTTCTCTAGTCCTCTCCTTCCTGAAGTATTTGCCCAATATGCATGGAATAATCCTATTCTGGTTTTTGTATTTTTGGGTATTTCTTCACCCCTCTAGTTCCACTCTCATTACTCAATGAAAGTGTATAGTTTAGTTTAGTGTTTAGTTTAGTTTAGTTTATTGTCATTGCACCTCGTACAACGAAATTAAATTAAATTATACATTATAACTATAAAAATAAAACACAAACACACATCCTTCACATTCTATACAATTGAATTGAAAACCCGATATTGCATTGTTTGACATAATACCGTTAAGCCTTCTATGATAAAAAGGATCATTTGCTTCATTAATATAATGTAAGAAACTGGAGAACAAACATGTTGAATCAATCTATTTTCTGTAGTGCTTAATCAGGTTCAAATCAAACTTATCGCACAATCCTATCATAAATTCTATTATATGCAACCCTGGGCTTTATGTAAACATATGTATTATCCATCTATATTAATGTCTTTATATGTAATATATATATATTTTCTGAGGGTCTCGCGGGTATTTGTATGTGGATCTTTGGTTATTCGGGTTTTCTCCCGCGTAAGATTGGAAGTATCTAGGCAACGTTTTGATGAAGTCTCATTCATCATCTTCAGGCTTGTGTATATATATTCTTAAGTTTTCACGGGTATTTATATGTATGTTATTCAGCTTTGTTCGGGTATTTTCCCACGTCATTATAGTTGTGCTGTTAAAGTTGTAGCGACGTTTTGGCAGAATCTCAACTGCCATCATCAGGCTTGTGTATTGTGTTCGCCAGACGAACACAATATACAAGCCTGATGATGGCAGATGAAATTCTGCCAAACATCGCTACAACTTTAAAAGCACAACTATAATGACGGGAAAATACTGAACAAAGCTGAATTACATACATACATACATACATACATACATACATACATACATACATACATAAAATTTAGGAGCTAATTTGGCTGTGTGCCCTTTTTACCTCTTCAAGAAGTGTTGGTCGAAAGAAAGGTTAGGAATAAAGGTGGTTGAAAGGAAATGTAAGGAGTGAGTTAGAAGTATGGAAGAGGTATGAAATTTAAATGTTAAGTTACAGCAAGCTATGGGATATACTGCTTTGGGAATTCAAATGAAAACAATCAAGAAGAGTTCTGGGGCACACTGAAATGAGAATTATAACTTAATATCAGACTGCTTCCCCTAAAATGGTGCTTTGGGACAGTAAATAGGGATTTGTATAATAGAAATGTGTAAAATATTAAAAGAAAATCCATATGCGAGGAGTGCAAAACCTACTATAGTTATATATGCATGTTTATGGAATAATAATTTTGGTGTATTATTAGTTTGTGGTTTCTTCCAAGGGTCTTATAAATCCACAGGATAGCCTTGGGCTCTAAAATTGAGCAATTGACTCTTTGATTTTCCTGTTGCTGGAAGATATGTAAAAATGCTTGTAGCCAAGTTGTTCCCTACTGACTACACATCTAAGAGGCTTCCAGTGTTTGCATTCATTATTCCTGCTGGTGCAGGTTGGAAATGGTTTATGCAAAAGAAGGATAAAAGGGGGAGGGGGAGAGTTAATACGTGTGTGTGTGTGTGTGTGTGTGTGTGTGTATCTATATATGTATATATATGTATGTTTTCTTATGTTTTCACACAAATACCATGCATACATATGTATGTATATGTATGTGTGTATGTGTATGTGTATGTGTATGTATATGTATATGTATGTATGTATGTATATATATATATATGTGTGTGTGTGTGTGTGTGTGTATATATATATATATATATATATGTATGTATGTATGTATGTATGTATGTATGTATGTATGTATGTTGTGACTGGAAGGAGTCAGAGGCTTCGAGTGGGGAAGCTGACAGATCGTGGCTTGACGCCAGAACTAGGAGGAGACTGAAGCGTCAAGCTGAGGGGAGGCGTCAAGTCAGACAGTGATTAGGGAGATTGACACGCCAATCCAGGTGATTTAAGGAGGCGTGATGAGTCTCAAACTTTGCTTGGAAGCAAAGTGTTTGATGTGTCGAAAGGATAATTGGGGAGCGGCCTTTGTAATTTATGGACATTCTGAATTACCAGACAGATTCCGGGAAGTCTGCCAAGGACTGGAATAAGTACTGTTAACCCTTTATTAGTCTGCTTCTTTTTTGGTTTGGATGTTTGGAACTGTGGAACTCTGTACGCTCACTTGTGAATAGGTGAGACATAACATTTTTGCTTCCAAGCCTAACAAACCATCTTCAAAACAAGATGGACCAAGCCCAATTGCAAAGTTTTGTTGAGCAGCAACAGCACCAGATAAATCAACTGATTCAAAGCAATCAAAATCTTCAGAATCAGGTAACACAATTGCTGAATTATGTTTCCAGCTTACAAAGCCCTGCTGCTGCTCCCCCTGCCCCTCCTGTGAGGAAAAGCCATGCCGGAGAAATTTTCTGGGCAAATGGACAGGTTCCTGGCATTTATGAGTCAATGCAAATTGTTTATCTCTCTGAGGCCTGAAGACTTCCCAACTGACCGGGCTAAAGTAGGATTTATGATCAGTTTATTAACTGGGCAGGCTGCCAATTGGGCTACTCCCTTGTTAGTTCAAGATAGCCCGTTGTTGGACAATTTTCAGGGTTTTCTCCAACAAATGAGAGTGATGTTTGAGAACCCAATTAAGATACAAACTGTGGACAGACGGTTATGGAACATTAATCAGGGGAAACGTTCCCTGCAGGAATATGTTGCAGAATTTCGTTTGCTGTGTATGGAATCTAACTGGAATGAACCGGCTCATATGGCTGCATTCCAGGAAGGCTTGTCTGATGCCATCAAGGATGAGCTAGTCCATGCAGAGCGGGCTTTAACTTTGGATGCATTGATAGTTCAGTGCTTATATATTGAAGCTCGTTTACAGCAACGTGGACGCAAATGGCTCGTTATGGAACCATCTTCGTTTTCTTGGGCACAACCCACGGTTAAGGCTGAGGAGCCAATGGAGTTAGGTGCACTCCGCCCTCGCTTAACGGTGCGAGAACGTTCGAGAAGGTTCCAGGAAGGCTTGTGCCTTTATTGCGGGGGTCCGGGACATTTTGCAAATTCCTGCACTCGGAGAGGGACTCGCAGACCTGTGCCTGAAAACCACTCCTGGCCCGTCGGGAAACGGGGTAGGCCCGACCTCGGGGAAACCTTAGGTCGGGCACATTCTAAACCCCCATCCCAAATTGTCGAAGTAAATCCTGCCCCTCCTCAGCATTTACTTTTGGACACTCGTATCTTTTTGCAGTCCCAGAAGGAGGGAATTCCCGCTGTTGTGCTAGTAGATTCAGGGGCTACAACCAGCTTTATGGACTGTGCTTTTGTTAAACATTTTGGAATTCCCTTGATTCCTGTGAATCCACCCATTAAGGTGGAAACCGTAGATGGGCATGAACTCAAGTCGGGACCTATTTGCTGTGCTACTCAGCCAGTGCGTATGCTTATTGGGGATCATGAGGAGGTGATAAGTTTTTATGTCACCTCGAACCTCCATCTCCCTTTGGTGCTCGGAGTATCCTGGCTGCGTTTCCACGATCCGTTGGTGGCTTGGGCGCAGAACGCCATTTCCTTTCCAAGCCTACAATGTGTGGACCACCTGAGGCATGTCTGCGCTGGCCAAGATATTGCCGCTCCTGCTGTCTCAATACCTCCGGAGTGTCCTCTGTGTGCTCCCGCTGGTACGACTTCCCCATCGACGCCCCGTGAGGAGGTAGCTGTTGATGACACGGTGGTCAGCGTTACTGATTCGCGATGGCTGAAGGGACGATTCCAGTACTTTGTGGTAAGAAGACTGGAAAATGAAACGGAGATTCGCTCTTGGCAGGATGTATCCAAGGTGCATGCCCCAGATCTTATTCGCATATATCATGCACAATTCCCTTCAAAACCACATCCTGATCGTCAGACTTGGGGGAAGGGCCCTGCGGTGAGGGATAGTGTTGTGACTGGAAGGAGTCAGAGGCTTCGAGTGGGGAAGCTGACAGATCGTGGCTTGATGCCAGAACTAGGAGGAGACTGAAACGTCAAGCTGAGGGGAGGCGTCAAGTCAGACAGTGATTAGGGAGATTGACACGCCAATCCAGGTGATTTAAGGAGGCGTGATGAGTCTCAAACTTTGCTTGGAAGCAAAGTGTTTGATGTGTCGAAAGGATACGTGGGGAACGGCCTTTGTAATTTATGGACATTCTGAATTACCAGACAGATTCCGGGAAGTCTGCCAAGGACTGGAATAAGTACTGTTAACCCTTTATTAGTCTGCTTCTGTTTACTACCACATTGCATCCATTTGTCATTTATACCCTTTCCTACCAGAGGCTCCAACATAAGCAGTTTATTTTAAATCTGAAATCTGAAAGTCAATCTGCTACCAACAATGAGATACTGATTTTACTACAGAATTTAAATGGAAAAATTAATCCCAATTGGTTGATGTTTTTATTCTCCACCCTTCCAGAATCTGCACTTTGAAAGAAACCATATGTAATAGCTTTTTAAAAATCCTTATTAATAATTGGGCTTTTTGTATCACATCTCCTTACAGGTACAAGATTGAATAAAAAGAAAGAGAGAGATTGAGATGCACATACGGTTGCAGAAACAATAAAGATGACAGTCAGTTTTAATGAAATTATATTTCTTTGGTTACAAGTTCAGATTTTCTCAGTATTCTATTTTAGAATTAACTAAAATTACAGCCTAGCAAGGACTGAAGATCAATGATTTTACTGAATAATTTGTTATTGTTAGATAAGGTCAACAGTTAAAAATAAAATTGATCAGCTGATTTTAAACTTAACAGCAATAAGGCAAAGTTACATATCTGTGTGAAGTTTATGTGCCAAGAGCCCAGTTATAATTAATGCACCCCACTCGGCTGCCTCGTTTGGGGAAATCAGGAAAATCTTTTATTGAATTATTTTAAAAGAAAGATAAAAAAAAACTAACAGAAACTAATATAGATTCAAAGAAACAAATAAAAAAGGAAGAAACCAAGATGCAAAAGTAAGGAAAAAATATAGAAGTAGTTTCCCATTTATTCTACAGCATTTAAAAATGTACAGTACGTAAAAATTTACCTCTTACTCTATGGCTACAAAATACCTCACTCCTATAATCTTTTTTTTATAATAATCAAATCCACAAATATATGCATTCTTTTTTTTCTGTTTGATGCAACAAGTCTATAAAGGGTTTCTAGTCAACAAAACAACATAATGTTTTATCTGTAATCAGTGTCAGGATTCCAGCGATCGCCCTAATTAAATCATGCGCCTTGAGCCAAACTTCAGAAAACTTCAAAGAATCCCACACTTGTTTCCAAGTTGCCACAAAGTAGTGAAATTAGCCAACTCAGCATTTCATTGTCTTTTCTATCCATACTCTCTATAGGGGCAGAGTCAAATCTTTCCTACGTTGTACATATCATAATTGTGCTGCAGTTCTCATGTGTAAAAACAAAATTCCATCATATTTTTCCAACTGTTTATCCATTAGTCCCAAAAGAAAAACTTCCCATTTCAAATGTATATTAATCTTGAAAAGTGTGTGTGTCTGTGTCTGTCCCAACCAATCAGGATGAAGAAAAAAACATTCTGACACAGCAGTAGGCTAGCACCAAATTTAAAACAGAAACGGCTGTGAAAGTCTGACTCACAGACGAACACAATACAGAAGCCTGATGATGGCAGATGAGATTTTGCCGAAACATTGCTACAACTTTAAAAGCACAACTATAACGACATGGGAAAATACCCAAACAAAGCTGTATATGTATGTATGTATGTGTATATATATTTGAATTTGAAACATTCTGGCTTTTTTACACATCCACCAGACAGGATAAAATGTTCTTTGTTTTTATTTACATTTCCAATATAAATTTGAAGTGCCTTTAAACATTCTAGACAATTTCTCCTGCAATATATACCAATGTTACAGGGTTTTATAAAATTTTTCTTTTAAGATTTTGACCTGATGTAAAGTCCTTTCAATCACATAGTCTCCCACTGTTTCCTTTGTATATTGAAAACAAAACTTTTGTCCCACTTTATCATACATTTCTTTACTTCTATTTCAAATTGCAATAAAGTTTATACATTTTAACAATGGTATGGTATATTCGGCATTTGTTCAGTGTTCTGTTCAAAGTAAAAAGAAATTGCCTTCTTTAAATATTTCTAATAATTGTATATAAGAGAACCATTGGCAGGTATATCCTTCTGTTAGCGGATTTTTTTTTTTCTTGATTTGATTTTACATCCCCCCTGACAAAATTCTAATATCTCACAATAAGTTAGTCATTTGTGTTTGCTTATCATTTCTTGCCTATAAAATGCTGACAGACGCAAAGGTGTTTTCAATCACAACATGGTGTTGTATCTGTTCCATATTCTCAATATGGCATATCTTACATAATTATTTTTAAATAATTATGTACCTTACTTTATCATACCATAAATAACCTTGCCACCTGAATCTCAAGTCATGTCCTCCTCACTGTAGAAGCCTTCTATTCTCAGCAACACCCACTCTTTCATCCAAACCAGGAATGGGATTCAATTTTTTTAACAACTGGTTCTGTGGGCGTGGCTTAGATGGTGGGTGTGGCTTAGTGGTAATGTGACTGGCTGGGGGTGGCCAACTCAACATCACTCACATCGAGGCATGCATCTCCTTGCCTGGCCTCTCGTGACTGTAGGGATGTTGCAACAGTCATAAGTGTGAAAAATGGTTATAAATCACTTTTTTCAGTGCCACTTTAACTTTGAATGGTCACTCCACACAAGCAAAGTACCAGCAAAGGAGGGGGAAAATTCCAGAGATGTTCCAGAGACAGGAAATCTAGTCCTGCCAAGAATGTAAAAAGGGTTAACAGAGAGGCAGTTTCTGTAAGCAACACCAGAATGTTTCCTTCCTGCCTTCCTTACAGGATAATTCCAGTAATTTCTTCTAACAACCGGTTCTCCGAGCTGCTTAGAATGTTAACAACCGGTTCTAGCGAATAGGTGTGAACCTGTAGAATCCCACCCCTGATCCAAACTAAGAAACAAGCGGCAAAATCTAATTTCAAATCCAGCAGATCTAATCTTGTTTTTTAGTTTGCATTTTGTAACATTTTGTATTTAACTTGTCATTTTTCTTCTAATTATTATTCTTAAAGCTGCTAAGGCACCAAATCAAGAAAACAAAAAAGAAACATGATTTAACTCTCTGACAGGCACTCATGAACGAAGCAGATTATCTTGACTTCATAGCTGATCATATGTCTACTGTTTCTTGCGTTAATTTCATTCTCATATGTTGTGGTCCATCAACACATTAACTGTCTGTGTTCTGTGTTAAAGTAATTGAAACAGTGGTGAGATTCAAATTGTGTTACCATGGGTTTGGTAGGCGTGGCTTGGTGGGCACGTATGCAGCCAGCATGCACTTTGTGCATGTGCAGAGGCTTTTCTACCAACCTTCTCCTGCACTCTTGCTACGTCTTCAACAGCTGATGCACGGCAATCCACTGTGCCGAGCGATGCAGCTGAGCATCAAAAGCAGGAAATAAAGATCAGTATGGAGCATCAGCGGGTGGGCCCAGCAGCTGATCATTGGAGAGAACCGGTTCTCTCCCAGATGATCTTCAGAGCTTCCGGTTCAGCTGAACTGGGCTGATCCGGTTGGATCCCACCCCTGTCTAGAATCAACTCAAGGATTTACCCATGGTATGTTTAGCGTAAAGAGGAAATGGATAGGCTAATTGTCTCAACGTTAAGGGGTGTCCCAAAGAAATGCAACTCTATATTATGTTCACACACACAAAAATGTATTCAAACTACTAAAAGCTACAGGCTGTTTACTTAAACATAAATACCACTGAACTCAGTAAGAATTACTTCTGAGAAGTATGTAGGCTAAAAATAAAGAAGTACTTACCGTGTTTCTCCAACAACACAAACCCTCATAGGAAGACCCAGCATGTTTTCCAGGCATAAGGTGAAATTAAGCCCCTCCTCCCAAATTTAGGCCTAGTTTAAAATATGTGAAATTGGGGGAGCGGGGGAAACTTGCTGTTAGGAGCACACCACGGGCAGCCACGCCTCGCCACCAGCCACTCCTAATGGCCAATCATGGCGGAGAGCAGAGAGCTCCCTACCCCCACCAAGCACCTTTGCTGCAGACCCGGGTATGGTGCTGGGTGCAGGCCGGTTCAGCAGGTGGGCGGAGGCGGCGTGGATGTCGGCCTCGGTGGTGGTGGGGCACTTTGCATCATGGCTGCCGCTGTTGCTTTCCCTTCTGCCCGTGTGCTGCCGCATTTGGAGTGCTGCACATTCCTCCACTGGCAGTGTTTCAGCCTCTTCTTGGGCGGGGAAGCCATAGCTTCCACGGTTCTCGCCATTGCTGGCACCTCTCTAGCCAGCGCCATCTCCAACAACAGCATCAGCGGTGAGACAGACCCCGCTGCCGACAAGAACTGCCTGCCCTACCACAGGGGCATCGCTTTGATTGATGGCAGCTGCCTCCTGCAAGTCGGTGAGTCTTTCGGAGTTGGGTGGGTGGAAGTGGCAGCAGGAGGGTGATGCCATAATTTCTCTCCCCCCCCACGCCTCACTTTGCTTCCCACCCCACAGCTTCAGGTCATGGTCTCATCCCTTGTACGGTCGGGAGCTCTCCTCTTGCTCCAGCTGCCTGAACCCCATGGACCTTTTCCCCCCTCTTTAAATTTTCTTTACTCTCATTCTGTCTGTCAGTTCCCTAAGAATACAGACTGGCCGGGCAGCTTCCTCTCTACCCCTCCCGGTAGTTTTAAAAAGGGAACCATCTATCCATTTTGCCCTTCGAGCAGAGGCAAACCTTCCAATCCAAACAGAAGAGAAAGGGAATCATCCTACAGACCCTTAGCACAAAGCTTCCCAGAGGATTCTCCCAAAGGATCCACCCCAAAGGAGGATTCACCCCCTTAAATGCACTCCCCTCCTTTGGGGTGAATCCTCTGATGAATCCTCCTTTGGGGTGGATCCTCCACCAGCTGAAATGCTGCCGGTGGAGGAATGTGCAGCACTCCAAACCTGGCAGCCCACGGGCAGAAGGGAAAGCAACAACGGCGGAAGAAGCAACAGCAGCGGGCAAGATGCAATGTGCCCCACCGCCACTGAGGCTGACATCCATGCCGTCGCCGCCGCCGCCCGCTCACTGACCTGGCCTGCACCCAGCACAATACCCGGGTCTGCAGCAAAGATGCTTGGCGGGGGTAGGAGTTCTCTGCACTCCGCCATGATCTGCCATTAGGAGCAGCTGGTGGCGAGGGTGCCCACGGGGTGCTCTAGGTGAGGGTGTGGGGGGGAGAAATTAAGTCACCCCCGAAAAGACAGCCTAGCCGTTTTTTCGGGGGTCAAAAGAAAATAAGGCCCTGCCTTATTTTCTGAGAAACATGGTATTAGTTCCAATTCAACACTCAGAGATCTCTAGATAAAAGTTAGAAGAGCATCTGTCATTTAAAAAGTCACTACTTTGTGTGTGTGTGTGTGTGTGTGTGTGTAGAACATATTTTTGGTCATTTAATCATTAAATATTTTGATAGACTGATTTAGATTTATTTTAATTGTTCACTTATCCATAAACTAATTCAATTTGCATTAACAAAATAATAAATCAGTTTCAAAGAAATATGAAAAAGGATTGTTTGAATAATTTCTCAGCCTTTTTTTTCCATTTCTTTTTAATATTGTTGTTGCTTATGTTATTTTACTAGATCATTATTCCAGTTTTATTGAATTCAACAGCTTAACTGCTTTTCTTTCCCTTTGCCTCCTGGGCATCTGTTTTCCATTCTTCCCTGTTGCTTTCTTTAATTTCCTCTCCTACTGTTGCTTTCTAGTAAGGAAAAAAAATCCAGTACTGTTATTGGAATGTACCAATAATTCATGCCTTCTTTTTTATACCAGCTTCTTTCCAAATCTGTTTCATTCCTACATTCCTACAAGAAACAGTCTTGTTTCTTTCTTAAATAAAATTCCAAAAAAATGATTTTCTTAGAATGTCACATTAGAATGCAAGAAAAAATAATATTCTTTTACAGCCTCATAATATTCACTGTTTACAGCAGCGTTTTCTACAAAATGTGCATCGGACTCAGTCCCTTTTTATCATGTGAACAATGAGAGAAGCGTCAGTATCTGCTTAAGATCATCTAGTTTTCTTTGAACATGTTAGGATGTCTGTAGTTCATAGGTACAAGATATACTTTCCATAGAAAAATTCCCAGTTCCATCATCAGATTTTCAAGCATATGAAATCCTGGGAAGAATCTGCTGGTCAGTGTAGACATTTGTGACAGAGTTGAATCAATTAATATAAAACCATTTCTATGCTTCTTTGAATCTAATTTTCTGTAATCCAAGTACAACTCTTGTTCAGAATATTAACACAGATGTACACATAAATGGAAAATCAGAAAGTTTAATATATAATAGACTGATGCCAATAGACTCTGCCCCTTTCTTTGAAGGAATGTAGTGTATCTCGTGAATTCTTTACACATAGGAAAAGCCATTATTAAATTCAAGGAACTAGGTTAGCTGGACTACTGAAAGCAGACTACTGAAAGCAGAGCAGCTTTATGGCTTTAAAATTTTCTATTTTATCTTCATATACACTGAAAATTGCCAAATATTGGCAGCTATTCATACTACTTCAAAACCAAATAGAAATGAAAGATCTAGCCAATGCATAATCTTTCTACTTTGTAATAGAACACTTGATCATTTCAGAGATAGATGTTTTCCTGTAACGCTTGTTCTTTTCTTCCTATTTGTAATTGGAAAGGGACTTTAAGCTTGCTCTACCTGGTCACAGGGAAAAAGTCATTTGTAGGTGTTGCACTCATATATTAGAGATGGTGTGTGGTTTTCTTTGAAATTTCTCATGTCCAACGTAAACCTAATCAAACCTTTATGCCCTCTGGCATATAACCTCTGCATGAACTAAAGTACTGGAATATTGTTTAATCATACCTCATGCCACCTTTTTGTAGAGTGATGGGAGAAGTACTATTTTGCTCGTATAGACAAAAGCAAGAACAAATATTTTATGGTGTAGCAATTGGATGATTCACTTGATTGACTTTTTGTTGTTGTCATTGCTTTTGTCTTTCGTACCTTTTAGCATTGCTCAAATCTTTTGCATTTATCAATGGCTTAACTGAGACCCAAATCATTTGAATCCCTAGTACATTTGTATATTATGGGCAAGTGAATAATAAGGGTAATATAGTGAATTTCAGAATGATATGAGTATGCAGTCAGAAACTGGACTTGGCTTAATTTGCATTGGACTTCATGGCTATGTGAATTAAGTTTGTATTGCTTTGATGCCTGACTCCACATTTTAGATGTTCTCACACAATAGTCCACCAGACATCTGGAGGCATCTTTGGGTATTCCATAACTAAGAACATGCTGATGTTGGCAAAGTTGACCTGTATAGAAAAATGAACTTCTAAATTTATTTCTTGAGATGTCTAGAACTACCTAGTGGACATTCTTCTATCTGTAAAATCTGAAAGAAATATTACAGGAAAAGTATTATTTTCCCTGTAAGAGATTTTCCACAACAATGGTCTTTTTCAAAGATAAATGAACATTATTTGATGAATTAATATTTGATCTGAAAAGGAGCAATTTAGTGGGGCAAGTGAAGTCAATGCTGGCTTCAAGAGCCACATAATCCCCATCTCCTGTCCTTTCAGCAGGCATGTTCTTAAACCTGCCACTAAAGAGGAAAGAAAAAAAATATAAATTATATATTGACTTTGCTTCACAAGAAAACAATTTGCTGCTTTTACCTGGCAATGCTTGTCTGACTTCTTTGGTTCAAAATTCAACTATTATTAACCTTTGACAACCAAGGAGAATAGTGATTGAATTTGGTCTTTAATGTCACTCCAAAATCAATAGTGTAAATGGCAGTTGCTCTTGTTTTAACTGCTCTGTCGCAATTTTTAAAGTCACTATTTGCATGTCCTGACTTATACTTTGCTACGGAAACCTATTTTTTATCTTTAAAAGGAGAGTTTATAATGTCATGAAATGCTTTCATTGAACAGAGACAACAGTATTTGGATAAAGGAAGAATACAAAACCAAACCATAAAATTAAACCAAAGTTTACTTTTAAAGGAGGAAAGGGGGAAATCATAGAAAGGAAGTCCTAAATGATACCAGATAAAAACATCTCAACATAGGAGCTGTTCGCTGCCAGCAATTCGTAACTCATAGCAAAAAAAATGTATTTAAAATGAGTACCCACCAATCAGTACAAAATGTTTCTGTTTTGTGTTTTATGTTGTACTTTAATTGCTAAATTGAGGGCAAGGACATTGGTAATGCATTTTGCATAGTAGTCTGAAGGCATATTATTCTGGATGTGATTTTCTAAAACTGATTTCACACAAGTTGTAAAACAATAGCTTGATTTTTTAGATTTTTAAAATCCTGCTTTTAATATCTTTATAAATAACTCAAGACAGCGAACATACACAAAACTCCTTCCTCCTCCCATTTATCCACAACAACAACCCTGTGGAGGGGGTTGGCCTGACAGACAGTGACTGGCCCTAAGTCACTCAACCAATTTTTCATGTCTAAGGCAAATTACATTAGTGGACTTCACATTATGTATAAAGCCAAATCCAAACAAATTGCATCACAGCTTGTTTTTATGATGCAATAATGATAGATTTCACAAGTAAGAATTACCACCATAGTTACTTACCCGGTGTTTAAAACTATTTTTCTGCCTTTGTTTTCCATTTGTTTTGGACTGTATTTCATAAATTCATTCTTTTCTGTATATACACAAGTCTTTATGCATAGCATGAACCCTTTTCAATCAATCATTATAAAACCAATGGAGTTTCTTTCCTCCTAAAAGGAACAAAAATAGGGGGTGGTTTTTTTGTTTTTTTTAACGGAACACAGTGTCAGGAATGAAAAAACAGGCCCACATATGCAGTTTTTGAGCTAACTACTCTATTGTGTTCTGGTTATAATACAGGAATCTCTCCAGTCTGGCCACCTATTCTTGGGAAGAGTTAACTAAAGCTCCAAGGAACTTAAGGATGGTGGTGGTCCTAGTCCTTTTTGCAGTTGTGTACTAACTTCAGGCAAGCTCCACGCTTGATCCCTCCTCCCTGCTACCGCTTCCCAACATAAAGTAAATATTTAGATATAAATACTCATCAAATTCATGCCACATGGGTTGTTTGGGTGTCTCAGAGAAACTGTTCTCCTGATTATGGAAGCAAACTGCCTCCTCATTCATTCTTGTTCATTCCACACTGGTGGGAAGTGATGAGAAAAGTTAGCTGCTTCTCCAGTAGTATAGCCAGACCATGGAGTGATGGTTGACCATCAGTTGGCTGATTTATCTGATTTCCGTGTATAAACTGAAGACCCTCTTCTGCACTTAACATCTTTTTGTTGCTGGTTTGTAATCCTTTTCTCCCCAATAATTAAACAATTATTGCAGAACTGCTTTAGTCATTGATTGATTGAGCCTGAAGTCTATGTAAAAATTTGGGGGGGACTGTTGTCTTACTTGGAGCAATTAAGATGTGAATGCCTTAATGTAATGTCTTATTATAACTTTACAGGATGGTGTATTAGGCATTGACCAAATAGATTTCAGCTCAGTAAAGAGTTTTTCACTCAAGTTGAACACTGGAAGGCAAAACATTATTGAATCTATGCCCTATTCTTTGCCCAACATAAATTAGCTGTAGAGAATATAAGTAGGGAATGTTTCATTCTGGCAATCAATCAATCAGTCATGTTCCTGTATGTATTATTCCCCTATTACACTGAGAGTCAGCTAATAGGCCCAGTGATGGCAATTCATTTGATTTTAGCTATTCAATAAACCTTCCCAAGCAAAATCATTCCATTTTTTTGTATGGACAAGACACTTATTGAGCTACTGTATGATAAATAATTTTGGATAATGGGTTTTAATGTAGCTATTGAAAATTTAATTTCATTTAGGTCTATCTTTGGGTTTCCCCACTGTTTATCAAGTTCAGTTTTAAGACAGTGATAGGATTCTGTTGAGTTAAATGTATTGTAACAGATCTGATCAGCAAATGGAGTATCTCCAGAGATAAAAATATTTAAATATATATAATGTTTACCGCTACTTGTTTTAATGTCATCAGCAGTTCTGGCTGGGAAGTTTAAAAGAGTACATTATTGTAACAGAACATATGGTTATATTTTTAAAGTGAAAACAATAGAATAAATTGTGTGTGTGTGTGTGTGTGTGTGTATGTGTGTATACACACACACATATATAATTCCAAATCAGAACTTTGCTATGCTGCAACAAATTGTATTTAATCCTGCTAAATCCCACTTAAATCTTTTTTTCCTTTTCAGTAAAAAGAGAGAGTGTGTCTCAAGAAATTTTGCAATCTGTCTGTCTGTCTATTGATTATTTCAGTCACCAGATTAAACTTTAGGCATTTTGCAAGTGAGGAGTAAAACAGCTATAGAAATAATACAAATATTCAAAAAGATCTTGACTATGTATCAGAATGGTCAAACAAATGGCAACTTCAAATCTCAACAAATAAATGCTTTGTCTTACATATTGGCAAAAAAATAATAATCAGAAAATAAAATACAAGCTGAATAGTCAAGACCTTGTTGCTTATCCAAACTCTGTCAAGGACCTTGGAGTACTCATCTCTAATGATCTAAGTGCTAGAGCCCACTGTAACTACATAGCCAAAAAGGCATTAAGAGTTGTTAACCTAATCCTACGTAGCTTTTTCTCTGGTAATATCACACTACTAACTAGAGCATACAAAATATTTGCTAGACCAATACTCATCAGTCTGGAACCCGCATTACGTATCTGATATTAACACAGTTGAGAAAGTCCAGAAATATTTCACAAGAAGAGTTCTCCACTACTCTACTTGTTGCAGAAAACCTTATGCCACCAGACTTGAAATTCTAGACCTAGAAAACCTAGAACTACGCCGCCTCCGGTCCGATCTAAATATAGTATATAAAATCATACATTGCAATGTCCTACCTGTCAATGAATACTTCAGCTTCAACCATAACAATACAAGAGCACACAATAGATACAAACTCAAGGTAAACCGCACCAAACTTGATTGCAGGAAATACGACTTCAGCAACAGAGTAGTCAATGTCTGGAATACTCTACCTGACTCTGTAGTTTCTTCCCCAAACCCCCAAAAATTTAACCTTAGACTGTCTACTATTGACCTCACCCCTTTCCTAAGAGGTCTGTAGGGGGCGTGCATAAGCGCACCAATGTGCCTACCGGCCCTGTCCTATTGTTTCTTTTATTTTTCTTATATGTACCCATTTCATGTATTCATAACTATGTATATACTTATACCTATTATCTTGTAAGCAATTGACAAATCAAATAAATAAATAAATAAGTAAATAAATTCAAAACCCAATATTAGATAAGGAAGATAGCCAACTTATAAGTGATGATAACAATCAGAAATTAACTCTCTCGGTGTAATTTTTCATGTACTCTAGAGCTTGCTGGATGCCAGGTTTGAAGCCATATTCAAGCAGTTTTCTTGTTCCTGGTCTTCAGTCTAAAACAGGGGTTCAAACCTGATTTCATTGACGGCCACATCAGCATTGTGTTTAACCTGGGGCAGCAGGGGGTGTGGCCAGCTCAATGTCACTTGTGTCAGGGGTTCCCGTAGTGGCCCAAACACTCTGCTAGCTGTGATGGCCTCCTGCAACCCTCTGCCAGTGAAAATGGAGCTCGGGAGGGCCGCATCTATGAGCTAATCCTTCACTGTTTCCAGGGTAGCCCCAAGGGCCAGATCTGGCCAGAAGGCCTTGAGTTTGACACCCTGGTCTAAAACAAAGCAAGTTCCTTCTGGGTTTGAGGAAGAGAGCAAAAAAATTGTTTTCCAGCTTTGGTCAGGAGCTGGATTTGTTTGCATATGGGTTCCAGAGCACTTCTATTTTGCAGGCAGCATCATGAAAGCACAGGAAATAAAAAAAAATTATTAAAAGAAAGGAAATGCAAACTCCACCTGTTTTTCCACCATACTGGTAGACCTCTCTGCTAAAGTCACTGAATAAAATGGCCAGATTTTTCAAGTTTTCTCAGAATTGTGGTTAGAGATATAGTACAATCCTCCAGGGCTTGGAATTTACAGACTCATGATACTTATTTGTTGTGATTGTTATTTTCACCTATGTGATAATCATTATATTATCTCTTTTGTATAGATTAGTTAACTAGATGTATTACACCATTATTTTGAGTAATATTTGAAGATATTACTGGCCAGAGTGGGTAAAGGGTTTTCCCTTTCCTTTGCAACAAATTGTGCCATATTTGTTTGTTTGATTGAAATAGCAATCGCAGTTAGACTTATATACAGCTTCACAGCTCTCTCTAAGCGGTTTACAGAATTACCATATTGCCCCCAACAATCTGGGTCTTCATTTTACTGATCCTGGAAGGATGAAAGGCTGAGTCAACCTTGAGCCTGGTGAGATTTGAACTGCCAAATTGCAGGCAGCTGGCAGTGAGCAGAAGTAGCCTGCAGTACTGGATTCTAACCACTGTGCCACCTACTGAATTCTGGATGGCCCATAACCCACAGTTAAAATGGTATCATTATAATCAATATATGCATATATCTATTAAAACCACAGATTGTAAAGAAACCTGGCACCATAATAAACTTTTTAACAAGCAGTCCACCACAAAAACTCTCCTCAGTCTCATGGTATCCGAACACTTGAGGGGAGGGAACAGGTCTTTTTGGAGGATTAGGAGGCCTATCAAACTCCAAGGACAAAAGGGTGTTCTATAGGGCAAAGACTGAAGTTCACACAACAGAGATATTACATGATTCTGGGCCAGTTGTATCTTCCAGGTGGCTTTAAAGGGCAGCTCCATTCAGAGCATGTTGCTGTAACCCAAACGGGAAATGGCTAAGGCATAAGTATTTACTGTATCTTGCTTATACTGTACATCTTTGGACTACAAAGATTTCTTTTTAAGAGTGTGGAATTAGCAGAGTGCTGGCTAATTCATTGCAGACTTAAAAATAGATAGCATAATAAAAGGGCAATGGAAATAACTACTATACAGATGACTGTTTGAACAACAGGGAAAGCCTATGAGACTATAATGCATCCACTCTCTTTTATCGCACTGAGTTGGCTGCTGCATTGATTTTTAAACTGGTTTCCTAGCTATAAAGTGTTTGTAAAGCTCCCAGTTGCAG